>NC_071125.1:24165000-24347500 GCF_024256425.1 Clarias gariepinus | reverse complement strand
TCTGACCCTATAACAATAACGTCTATTGTTTGCTCAGGAAATACAGCGAAATCTGCCAGAATAAACCACATGCTGCATCCTGAGTGGCGTCTTTATTCCACTCATAAAGAAAGAAGAAACGACAGATGTAGCAGAATGTGGTGGATTAGAAAATACAAAAAGACATCAAAGGAAAAAGGCCCCCAAAAATGAGATGATTTCGTACACATACTTTAAAAATGTAAAAAATCTACTTCTGACTAAAAGAAATCAAACCTCATGACGTTCATGTGCAATAACTAAAATGTAAAATAAATCAAATAAAAACAAACAAACACATTTTTGCATCCTCAGGCTTGAGGGTTCGATTCCCGCCTCGGGTTCGGTGTACATTCGCATGTTCTCCCCGTGCCTGGTGGGTCTCCAAAGGGTTCTTCGCTTTCCTCCCACAGTCCAAAAACACGCAGATTACGATAATTCCTGTTAGCAAATTGCCTGTAGCGTGTGTGTGTTTGTGTGTGTTTGTGTGTATACTTGTAATGGATTGGTATTCTGTTCAGGGTGTACCCCACCTTGTGCCTGAGTCCCCTGGAATAGACTGAGATAAATAAAAACGTGTGAATATTATATATATAAAAATATATATAAAAAATATATATATATAATATATAAAACATTATATAAGTCCTACATGTTAAATTTTTTTTGCTTTTTTTAACATGCAGAAAATATTTAAATGAAAGGATGGAGGGAATTGAATATAAAAAATACTGCATGGCGTATACGTGATTACGTGATCAGTTAAAGTGATCCTAAAATAAATAAATCATAAGGAAAAAAAATTGTTTATTTAAAAATGTGTTATTATTACTCATGTATGAGGTTTGTGTAATTACCTGAAAAGTAAAAACTCAAGCTTTTTTGTGCTTCTTAACTGATTGATTAGTTGGTCACTTGTATTGTTAATTGATCGACTGATTAGCTAACTAAATGATTTATTCATTGATTAATTCCATTCATTGGTTGAATGATTGCTGGGTAATAAGTTGGTTAGTTGGTTAATTAGTTGGTTAATTGATTGGCTGATCAGTTGATCCCCTGAATGATTAATAGACGGAAAGTGAAAATACAGTAAGATTAGTTTTATTGATTGATTGATTAACTTTCTGTGTCTTGTGTGCTGATCTCTGAGCCCTCACTTCGAGATGTTCCTGTGTTAATCTTTACGTTTCTCCAGATTAAATCTGTCACGAGAACCTAATTCCCATCTCAGTTTCACGTCTCTTTCCCGCCGCAGGCGCACGCGGTTCTGCCTAAAGTGGGATATCCAGACTTCATCCTGAACAACACCTACATCAATGAGAACATCAAACAGGTAACTCCCATTCTCATTATTATTATTATTATTATTATTATTATTATTTACTCGATGACTGCAGCCCCCCCCCCCCCCCCCCTCTCCAGTTGTCGTTTTCAGAGAAGGACTATTTTGGGAATGTCATGCAGACGTTGCGTTTCATTGCTCAGTCGGACATCGGCTGGCTCAGAACCTCGGTTCCACGCACAGAGTGGGTTCTCTCGCACAAATCTTGAGTTGTAGATGTTTGTTTTGATTTGATTTTTGGCAAAAGGTTTTAAATCTCTCTACTTGTGGTTCAGGTGGTTCACGAGCCCGACGACTGTGAACGCTTTCTACAGCACCTCCACCAACCAGATCAGTGAGAAACACACACTGCTAATCTCTCTCACAACACTGTGTGTGTGTGTGTGTGTGTGTGTGTGTACTTGTATATAACTAATAAAGTAACTTGCTTGTTTAGGATTTCCAGCAGGAGAACTTCAGAAGCCATTCTTCTGGGGCCTGAACTATCCTCGGTGGGAACCAACACACACACTCACACACTCACACACACACACACACACACACACACTTGTTGTTTCATTTTCTAATCATTCTGTTCTATTTGCTGGTGATTCCTCTTCAGGTCGTTGAGTTACGGAGCGATCGGCGTGATCGTCGGACACGAGCTCACACACGCTTTTGATAACAACGGTACGGTGGAGAGGAGAGAGAGAGCTGTGTGTGTGTGTGGTTCTGTGCGAAACTAGGTTCTCATCACTTGTGTGTGTGTGTGTGTGTATTGATCAGGGCGGAAATATGACAAAAATGGGAATCTGAGCCAGTGGTGGAGCGACGCTTCAGTCACTAACTTCAACCAGGAGGTCCAGTGCGTCATCGACCAATACAACGACTACTTCTGGGAGGAGGCGGAGCTTAAAGTACAGTCACCACAATACACTTCCTGTTTAATTTCTGAACGAATTTTCTCTTCTACAAGTTTAGATGTTTTTCTCCTTGACCTTCTTAAAATTCAGGAAATGTTTATAAAATATTTAATAAATAAATAATAAATTAAATTAATTCATAAATAAATAAAGTTTCAATAATGGACTTCACATTTTGCAGTTGTAAGTGTAATGTCAGAACATTATACCATACCATAAATATGATTTTTTTTTTTTTTTTTTATAATTAGAGTGTTATTACATAGATCGGGGTGGTGTGTTGTGTGTAAGCGGTTTTTTTTTTTTTTTTTTATGGAATAAGATCACTGTCAAAAATATTTGTACGTAAAAAAAAAGATTTGTGTGTAATTCTGTCTTTTGTCTGAGTTTGATTCCAAAATCTACAGCCACGACAGCTTACAGATACGAGATTTTGTGTGTTTGTTACAATACAACTCTGAAATATACAAAACTCGTTTTTACAACTCCTCTGTTTTACGGACGAATTGCGAAATTACGCACAAAAATGCTGTGTGTTAAACAAAAATACGTCATCAAGGCCACATGCACAGGCATTACTATCCGAGGGAAGAGGAATCGATTCGGCGAATGCTCCCCGCCACCGTTTTAAACTCCGAGTAGCGCAGTGGTAAAGTGCTAGCCCTATCATCCGGAGATCGCTGTTTCGATCCCTGGGTGATGCTGAATGGTAGTAGTAGCCTTAATGTAGAGCCCCCTAGTGACGGGGAGGAATTGGCCACGACTAAATTAGGAAGAAAATCTGAAAAAAAAAAAAAAACCTCCTAAAATCTTACCTACTATTGTTAAAACACATCTGTAATTTTACTTCTCTTAAACATGTCCGAATCTGTGACAAAAAAGCGTACCTGAGACGATGAGAGAGCGCTCGGCTGCTAATCTGGCATTTTGGCGCCAGTGGTTTAAAACGGTGGCGGGGAGCATGTGCCGAATCGATTCCTCTTCCCTCGGATAGTAATGCCTGTGCATGTGGCCTTGATGACGTATTTTTGACAGTGGTTTAACACACAGCATTCGTGTGCGTAATTTCGCAATTCGTCCGTGAAACAGAGGAGTTATCAAAACGAGTTTTGTATATTTCAGAGTTGTATTGTAACAAACACACAAAATCTCGTATCTGTAAGCTGTCGTGGCCGTAGATTTTAAACAAAAGACAGAATTACACACAAATCTTTTTTTTTTTTACGCACAAATATTTTGACAGTGATTTTTTTTCCATATTTTTTTTTAATTCATGTTTTTATTCCCTTGTCTTCATGCTCAGGTAAACGGGAAGAGAACGCTGGCAGAGAACATCGCTGATAACGGAGGAATCCGAGAAGCTTTCAGGGTGAAAATTTTAGAAAACTCTCATAGTATCCAGAAATTCATTCAGAGGAAAGGTTGTGAGGATCTGTGTGTGTGTGTGTGTGTGTGTGTGTGGGTGTGTTTGTGTGTGTTTGTAGGCGTACAGGAGGTGGGTGCAGAAGGAAAGGTCAGGAGTCGAGGAGCCGTTATTACCAGGACTGGGTCTGAATAACAATCAGCTCTTCTTCCTGAGTAACGCTCATGTGAGTGTTTCACATCTACAAGTGCTTTATTCCTCTTATACCCCAGCAGGGGGCGATAAACTAGCCCTAACCCTGACTCTGACACTGGAGACTCCTTACATCAATTTTAACACTTAGAGACAATTCTTTTCGATTATTAACACCTTCTGACCAGAACTCAGCAAGACTCTGCGGTAAATACGGTGTGTGTGTGTGTGTGTGTGTGTGTGTGTGTTTCAGGTTCGTTGTAACAGTTACAGACGCGAAGCAGCTCGAGATCAGATCCTCAGTGGGTCTCACAGTCCTCCTAAATACAGGTGAGACACTCGAACCTTAAGAATTCCTCAGATGTCGTTCTACAGGAACTCTCCATGTCAGGTGGTATTCCAAGTGTCTACTATTCCCATATCGGAATCCTTTATTATCCAAGAAACCAAATATTTAGGACCAGCATGATAAACTTTTGACAGGTTCTACATAATATCTTCTTTAGAAGTCTTTAGATTCCTTAAACTAGTTCTATTGGTTTTTTCTCCTGATATGAAAAGTCTTTCTCACGGGGTTCCACACGTGTACGATGTTCTCTCGACAGGCTCGCATTTCAACCTTTTCTCAAAGGCATCTCCTCTGTTATCAGGTTTACATGGTTCTTTTAGGGTTCTGCCAGAAGGACAGATTAAAGAACTCTGTAGTACTTAGAGCTTAGTACTTGCAGTTCACTACAACAGCCGTCTTCAGATGTGTGCACACACTCTTTTTTTTTAGAGGTTTATTGTTTGAACCTCTGGAAGAACCTTTAAAAGTCCTAAATGTAAACTTGAACCCACAGAGAGTTCCATTTAGAATACTTTCAGAAGGCAAAGAACCCTGAGAGAGCTTCAAGGTTCTTCAAGGCTACGCTTCATGATAAGACAACACTTTAGCATTAGCATTAGTTCTCAAAGTTCTAGAAAGGTTAGAATTTTGCAAAACACATTAAGGGAAAAATTTAAGACCTTTTTTTCTCTAAAAAATGTTCTATCTAGCTGCCACCTGATTAAGGGGTTTTTCTTCTGTGAGAACCCATAAAGAGTTCTTATCAAGAAACCATTCCAAATAGAACACAATGATGTCAAAGAACTCTTTGAAGAACCCCTGAGAATAGCATAAAATGCTCTTTAAAATAGCTCTATGTAGAACTTGTTCTGAAAGGCATTACAGGGAAAAGTTTCTCCGGAGAATAAGCTCTCTTTAGATTGGAGTACACATCTGCTTAGACTTTGTTCTTTGTTTTCTAAAGGGTCATCGGTGCTATGAGTAACTTTGAAGAGTTCCAAAAGACCTTTAACTGCCCTGCGACGTCAATCATGAACAGAGGGGATGCGACATGCCGGGTATGGTAGCACTGCAGATCATGTCAAGCTCAGAGTTTTTGAACATGGGCCAAACCTCGACCAATGAACCACGCCACAGTGTTCTAACCCGAATCAGGCCCTCTGTGGACCACTCTATCTCCAGTTCTCCTCCACTGGAACCACGTTTTACATGTCGTCTTCTTCTCTTCACCACGGCCTCCTGATCTCTGCTGTACAACAAACTGGAACAAGTTTTTGGAATCTGAATATACTGCAAATGAGATCCATCCTCCACAGTTCTTCTTCCTCCACTCATGTAGAAGATTTCATGGTTCTGTGTGGGACCCAACCCCATACCTGTAAAACCTTTTTGGAAAGGTATAAACATTATTTTTTTAAGCATAACCTTGAAATTTTAGCTCCTAAGAAGAACCTGACTGTTTCAGGTAGGATTTCTTACATCTAATTAACCTAAGTTGCCCAAATTCATTGGCTAGGATTCTGCACAAGACATTAAAGGTTCTACCAAATGGTGGATGTATAAGTATTATAGATAAGTCTTTAAAGGATTACATTTTGAATGCTTGAGGGTTTTCTTGGGGTTCCTCTGGAGAACGCTTAAATGTTACATGTGGAATCCTACAGTAGCATGTTTTTCTCCCAGAAAAGCTCAAGGAAGAAACATTTAAGACCATTTATTTTTAAATCTAACTAGGTAGTTACATTTCTGAGAACTTAGTTAGCCAGATTAGTTAGCTGTTTAGGGTTCCACGCAGGATATCCATAGATATATTATTGAATGATGAGTTTCTATTTTATTAAATTTTTTGCCTGGAAGTGTGGTATGGCTTTTGCATTTAAAAACAAATTAAATTTAGAACCCTTAAGTGTACTATTGGTGTTCTTTGAAAAGTAAAAAAAAAAACCCTACAGTCAGGCTCAAAATTATTTAAACAAACAACCTCCGTTTACAGTGAAGTCAAGACTTTCAGCTTTAAGTAAAGGGGTTTGACAAAAGTGTGGCATTACTTATTTAGGAATTGCATCCATCTTCATTCACACACACACACACACACATTAAGTCTTGACATTTTGCTTGACTGTGTTTTCAGTGTGCTGGTGTGTGAGGCAAAAAAAAAAAAATTAAGTTCCAATAATTATGAACCTGACTGTAGGTCTGTACATAGAACTTTTTTTTTTACGTTCCCCAAAGGAACGCTTAGTGGTTCTACATTTAAGCTATATTTCTGAATGCAGCAGTCTTACAACACTTTGTTCAAATATTTAAGACCCTGGCGGTGAAGTATAAAAGAACCTTTAGAGAACCTTTTGATCCTTAATTTAATAATTCTTAGCTTCTTAGTTCTAACTAGAAGTTCTACATTGTACTAGCCGTGTGTGTTCCCCGATCAGGTGAGAGTACACCGCTTTACCACGTCACCTACGTTTGTTGTATTACTTTAAATAAAAACTTATCTTGCTCCTAGCTCGCTAGTTCACCACCTGGACACGTGATACGACATTTTAAATAACTTTATAATCCAGTGTTTACGGTACAGTAATTACTGCAAAAATCTAATACCTGACCTGAGGTCCATTAGTGTTTATAGCCTTATGCTGTTCAATAGCTAGCATGTTAGCTTATCTTAGCTGTTAATGAGCTTATTTATTATTTTCATTTTTATTATTATTATTATTATTATTGTTATTATTGTTTTTTTTAATAGTATCTTGGTTGTGAGGTGCTGGGAGCAGCATTATTCCAGGAGTAAAGCACTGTATCTGAATGTAAAATAGTAAATAATGTTCCTGAAATGTTCTTCTTTTCTCTTTTCTCAGTAGCCATAGCACTACATTGGGGCTTCGTAAAGCATTCATAAGCACTTCATTATGAGTGAAAAGTCACTCTGAGTTTTTAGTGCTTATATAAAAAAGACAAGAGAAAAAAAAAAACATAATTATTATATAGATGACACAATCATTTATTGTAATATTTAATGGTTTAATTATTTGTGTTTTTCCATGAACAGAACATTTATAAGACTTTATAATGCTTCTAGTTTTTTTTTTAGATGTTTAGACCTTATAACACGTGTAATACTTTATATTACGGCCATAAAAGTGTTCTCAAACGCTCTCAGTGTTCTCATTCGCTCTTAAATTAAATATATTATTTATATTATTTAACACTCTTATGAAGTGTTGCGCATTCCTCATACAGCTTTACTTATTCATAAACAAACAAATACATTTTAAACATAATTGAACAATATTACATTTATTTTAAATTATTATTATTTTTTGTTTAAAATAAGAATTAATTACAATTAACTTACATTTTAAGCTCTCTACTAAACATGACAACACTATTCTGTTGTTTTATGTATGAAATAATCCTTATTTATTCTTAAAAAAAAAAGTGTGTAATGTTTATAATTTTGTTATTACTGCCCTGTGTAGATTTATTCATATCCTCAATTTTTTTCCCAAAATGATTTGTTACTGTAGACACAAACTATGCAATGTTCAATGTTTTGGACCAACTTAAAATCTATTCTAGTTTACTCTGGTGATGTTTTAGACAAATTAAAATGATTTATTTAAAAAAAATGTTATATAAATATTTCTAGTAATTTGTAATAGTTTTTTAATGTGGCTAATATTAAGGATAAAAGTGCTGTTAAAGTGGGTCTCTCTCTCGCTCTGTGTGTGTGTCTGTGTGTGTGTGTGTGCGCGCGTGTGTTTGAGGAGTCTATTTCCAGGACGTCTTTTGCTATTTTTACTTCACCCCAATTTCCTGCTGTATGCCTCAAACTGCAATTACACAGATGAGCACACACACACACACACACACTAAATTCATTTTGGCATAAGGAACGCCATCATATACAAAATAAATAAATAAACAAATAAATAAATTAAATAATAATTAATAGTAGTAAGAAAAAAAAGAAGAATGCTTACTTGTTTTTATTTTCATCTTTTATTAAGTTATGGAAATTAACGTATGAAAAAAACCCAGATTTTTACGGTAAGTTTACTTCTCTTATTCATCTGATTTTTTTTTTTTAAGTAATAAAATAAACATAATAATTGTGGTAAAACAATCTGGCTGTATAATTCAGTAAATCATTTTTAGAATGTTGTACTATTAATATTATTATTATTATTACTATTATTATTATTATTACTACTACTATTATTATTATTATTATTATTATTATTATTATTATTATTATTATTATTATTCATAATCAGGTTTTGTGCAAGGTGTGAAAAGCAACAGGTGTTTGTTAGAGATTACTCTTATTACATCAGGCCCAAATATACAAATAAACTTTTTTATTACCCAAAAAAAAAAATATATATATATATATATATATATATATATATATATATATATATATATATTATCTTTGGTTAACTTTATTTTGAAGGTGTTATTTCAAAAACCTGCCACCAGGGGGATCAGTTTGAGAAACTCAGTTCTTAAAGTGAATTTTTTTAGCCTCTTGACATTTGAAGCTGTCAGACAAGCAGACACGACACACACACACACACACACACACACACTCCCTCTGCGTCGTCTTTTGGTAGAATTCATCCCTGGAGGCCTGAGAGGAGAAGATCAAGGCAGAAATGATGGAACATTCCAGAAGGCATAAGACTAAGAGCTGGAGGATCGAATCTGATGTGTTCTGGAACTTTCCTGCTCTCAGTAACCGTTCCTACTGAGAATTCCTCCCTTTGTCAACATGGAGGCAGTTTGGTGTCACAAGAGGTCGAGTCATAATAAAGATCTTATCTGTCACCAGATCACAAACATCTTACACACACACACACACACACACTGCTGAGACACTACGTACTTGTTTCTCTGCTGATGCTAATTAGTGGAGCACCGTCTCATGTATGACCTTATCTTGTATCATCCGCTATTTTAAAGTCTAAAAAACACACTGCAAACAATTAGTAAAGTTAATAAACTATCTTTTAACAAGCCTTTTACACCATTTAGACTGAAGCCAGCTTTGAGGTGAGCTGATGTGCTAACTAGAGAGCTAATTTTTAAACATCAAGCTAATTGCAACCGCAATCAGACTTAGCGGGTTCACGGAAAGATGGAACGCGGAAAGTTAGCTGTAAGACGCCTCGCTCCTTTACCTGATACTCGCTGTGTCGCAAAAATCATCCCGCCGTGACTTCCTCTGAGTTTGAGACGCTGCTCGAGGAAACAGATCTTCTGATAAACATAAGCGGCGGTTTAAAAATAATAAATTTGTTCAGGCAGGAAATTCACGACCTTTTCAACATGTATGAAGAAACTGGACACGTCCAGACAGTGGGAAAGATGGACAGGAGAAAGTTGTCCAAAACAATTTTACACTAGAGACGGCGAATCGTCCACTCGAGCTGAAAATATTAATAAATAAACTACGTGACTCAGTTTTAAGTGATTTCTATGTGTTATTTCAAACACTGACCACCAGGGGAGCAAATTCAAAACATTTCTGGAGAAACTTAATTCCTGCACTGGATATTTCAGTCTCATGACATTTGGAGCTGTCAGACATGCACACACACACACACACACACACACACACACACACACAGAGAAAAGGCGCCAGTTGTTTACATAACACTCTCTTAGCGTCATGCTTTATTGGAATTCAGCTAACATCCCACATAATCACACACACACACACACACACACACACACACACACACACACACACACACACTCACATATCCCATTAATGAGATCGGCCCTCTAAGATCCCTGATTGGCTGATTGCGTGTTAGCATTTAATCAACATAACAGCAAAATAAAAAAGAAAAATACACCAGGATTACAGTCGTGTTTTTGACAGTCACACAGCCAGATGGTAGCGGTGCAGCTGCTGAGACAGTGATCTATAGGCACGCAGTGTAGCGCTGCATAACACACACACAAAACGCTGTGTGATCATCTCTGTGTGCTAATAATACAGCAGGTATAAATGCAGACGTATACAATTTCCATCTTTCCTCTATTTTTAAGCGACTTCCAGTTTAGCGTTTATTGATTTCATCATCAAAGCATTGCAGTGTTATTTATAAATTATTGATTTGTAGTTTATCAGTAGAGCATTAAATATCAAAACAGTTTTAATAAAGTCATATACGAGGGAAGAAAAGTTCTCTTCATACACCAGAGATAAGCCATAGCAAAAACTCTATTATTTGTCACATGAACCTTACAGAATAGTGAAATTATTATTTTTATATCATAGAAAGGAAGCTGGGATCAACCAGAATACAGCGCCCCCTAGAGCATTAAGAGTTAAGGGCCTTGCTACAGTGGCAGCTTGGCGGTGCTGGGGCTCGAACCCCTGACCTACTGATCAGTAACCCATTGCCTTAACTGTTTGAGTCACCACTGACCTAAAATGTTATGGCAGAAGTGGGGTTCAAACCCATGCCTCCATTCAGAGGAAGGTCTGAACCTTGAGTCTGGCGCCTTAGACCACTCGGCCCTCCTGACATTAAAATCTTCTCGAACATCTCATACAATTCTCCTGTGTTTGACTCTTATTTGTTTTTTTCGATTTTTGTGTTTTGGAGTCTTTTATGTCGAAACTTGTCCTGGACTTCAGTTCCCATTACGTACTTCAACACAACCACATTGTATTAATTGTATTCACATGCTGTTTAGTTCACCGTTGCCCCTCCTGTTTATGCTTACTGGTGTTTTTTTCCTGTTAGTGTTACCTTGTTGGCCTTAGCTAAACTTACAGTAGTCATAGTCTTAGTTTTCAGGTTTGTATTTTGCATCAGTGTTTGTTTTCTTTTTAATCTTTAACTTCACTTTAACAATCCACCATCTGCCCTCGAGTCCTGCCTCTCCTCCATTAACATGACATCAATAATATACTTAACCAACAATTAAACATTTTACATCAACGACGGAATTCTGCCGATTTAACTAACCGACAGGAACGCCTCTGACCAATCACGAAGCGGCTTGTTGGAACGTCACTCGACATTTTGAAAGGGTTGTTACGATAAGATTTAACTGCAGACACGGTTAAGGTGCGGATCAGTCGTCTGCCTGAGATTGCCCCTCGGCTTCTCCAAGCGTGATATCAATCAGCACCAGCGGCTCCTCAAACCAAGCAGAGAAACTCTATGTTCTCTTCTTCGCCTTGTACAGGGTGGCTCCAAATGTAATTTATTTTTTATTCAATAGAATGAGCACAAGGTCGTCACCACCTGATGTGGAATCCATGTTTTGTAGTGTGAAGTCCTGCACTCGCATCTCCATGTCATGTTTGATGTGAATATCTCTGGTGCCTTTAATTCACCTTTAATTAAGACTTAAATGGCAACTTAAGCATTACAAAAAAAAAACAGATCAAAACTAAGAGTTTTGTTTTTACTAAGAAGTCAATTTTAAAGTTATTCTTTAAATGATTCTAAAGACCTGACTTAAATTAACCTCCTAATATATATTTTTTAATTAAAGGTAGACACATGGAACACACCCTAATGTGGGAGCTATGCTTAAAAAATATATATACGCTTTAGCCATTACATTAAAACCACCTGAGTTTTGGGTTCCCCTTGTGCCACTGTGGCTCCCCTTGGGTGTGCTGTGGAGTCTATCACCAGGTCATTGGCAATGGGTTTACTGGACCTCCGGGTATCAGACTTTTTTTGCCATTCCATGGAGCTCGATCGGACCGGGATCTGAGGGGTTTGGTGGCCAGGTCAGGGGTCTTTGGTTCTTTACCAGCAGTGGGCTGTGGTGCACTGGGTCTTCTGGTGTCCTCCTTTCAATACCAGTACAGTGGTTTGTGCTGCATAATATTTGCACAATATACTTTTATAATAAAAAATAGAACAAAATGTCTGGGTTTAGATTTTAGTTGGCAAAAAAAATATGTTTTAAAAATTGCAGAAGAGGCAGAGCTTTTAAACATAAATCGAAACATAAATGGTAAACAAACGAAAAAGGGAAATGATCATTTTAATAAATAAAGATGAAAATATTGGAAATGCCATCTGTGGGCTAAAATTAAGTGCTTTTTCCCCGGGCCTCTCAGACTCAGGGCTATTTTCTCCCAACAGGCCGCTTATCAATAATGCACTCATCAATAGGAGTAAATAATTCATGACTGAGGAAGAAGTGAAGACGGGAAGTGCCTTTTCATTTCCAGACACCCGGTTTTTAACAGCTCACACGGACCTGTAGCTCTCCTGAGTCTCCTGTAAATCACCTGCTGTTCATTAACAGAAATTAGAGCATTAGTGAAAAATTAATCAGATTTTGTTTACAAATGATTCACAGATTTTAAGTCACTGGAAAAATAGTTAATATTTATCTCTTATTGAGCCTTTACTTTACTTTATATTTAAAGTAAACTTAATAATGTACATTATTATTATAGTCCATAAAACCAGAAAGTCTGTTTGTCAATAAAATGTTCTCTATTTTTCAGCAGGTCAGCAGGTCAGTGTTTGAGTCAGTAAATCCTGAATCAATGAATCAGACGAACCTTTTTTCAGTGAATCAGTAAAGGTGATTGAATTTGTGAAGCCCGAGTCAGTAAACGTGTTCGTAGTAAATTTTTTATTAAGTGGATTAATTTGAGTTTGACTCAGGAAGTCACAGTTTATAAATTCTGAATCAGTGTTTGATTTAAACAATGCTAAATCATCAAATCAGTCTTTAGGTTTTTTGACTCTTGAATTTTTGAGGCAGTTTTTGAGTGAGGCAATCTTGTTAGTGAATCTAGAGTCAGTTAGTGATTTGCTTAATCAGTTTCTAAATCTTTGTTTAAAACATCTAAATTTACATTTAAATTCCTTTTTAAGTGCATCAGTGTTTAGGTCCAAGTCTGAGTCAGTGAGACAGTGTTTTTTTTTTTTTTTTTTTGGGGGGGGGGGGGGGGGGTGTAGGGGGGGTGATTTCATCATTATGTAAAAGTTTTCATGAAAATGAAATATTAAAACTATCTATGTATGATCATCTATGAACTATAAATAACGGCGATTAGCCAGTCAGAAATCAATATAGTAACGCGCCGCTCACAAGCTCACGCAAGTGTTCGTCATTCTTCACGCTGTTGCCATTTGCGTGACGGCCGAGAGAATAGTTCAAGCACAGCTTATGACATGTTTAAAATAAATTGTATTATTTCATTACTAATGTTTATCTAGATTTTTATTCTACTCTTATAGATTGTCCTTTCCAGATGAAGCCATGGAAAGGATCTAATGATGTTTTAACAATTGCATGTTTAAGTGAATATGTTTTGTTTTGGTGGCTTCAAGTTGATTTATTAAGCCTCACAATTTGTTAATAAAACTGATCTTAACAATTTGACATATTTTGCAATCATTTTGTATGGATAGTTGTAGCATGTAGTTGTTTTTTTTTTTACAACTCGACCAGTGTATATCAGTGAATCCCTAATCAGTGAGTCTTTGTTTGATCCAGTGAATCATCTCAGTGCGTCCGTGTTCATGTGAGTAAATCCTGATGGGATCCAGAGTTATTGCATCAGAGTTTGACTCAGTTAATCCTGAAGTAAAGGAAAATATTCGGTTTAATGGCTTGTGAGTCAGATGAAACTGATGGATGAGTAAAATCCTGAGTAAGTGAAGAGATAACTTTATGAATTAGTTAATGAGTGCATGAGTCAGTCAATGCTGAACCAGTGAATCACGTTTCAGCACCTGAATCAGTCTTTGAGTCAGTCAGGAGTCTTGAATGGTCGAGTTGTAACTAGATTTTTTCCATCACGGTCGGTTTGTCTGCTAAAAGCATGTTGCATTATCTCAGACTCCGGCAGCCTGATCGTGTGGTTTAAACCTCCGTCCAGCCTGAGAGATTAAAGTCCAGGCTGAAAGATTATTACTGCTGAACTCCATCATCCAAGAAATTGAAAAAACACATAAATCTCATATGTTTAGAGAGTCAGAGTCGGGTCTCACCTGCTCTCACCTCACCTGTATCTAAATAAAAACGCTTATAGTCACTTCATTATTTAATGCAGATGTGAATAATATATCAAACCTCTTTAGTTAGAGATGGAGGGAAGGAGAAAGAGAGAGAGAGAGAGAGAGAGGGTGTGAATTTCAATTGTTGGAAATCTCTCTCTCTCTTTATTGGCATGACAAATATTCACATTCATATTGACAAAGCTTCGAAATATGTTGGGGAAAATAAAAAGAGTAGATAAATAAAAAAATAATAATTCATTAATAAAAAAAACAGAATAGTATAAAAAGAGTAATAATAAACAAATATATACAAAATAAGAGAGTAAGACATTTAGTTCTGACACTATTTGCGCTTGGTACATGTCTGTGAGTGATATGATCCCTGTGTGTGTGTGTGTGTGTGTGTGTGTGCCCTGAGATGGATCGGCACGCTGTGTACCCCGCCTCATGCCCTAAGTCTCCTGGGAGAGGCTCCGCCCCCTGCAACACTGTATACAGAATAAAGCTAATTAGACGATGAGTGAGTTTAAAGATGAGCTGATTTTAATCAACAAAATCATTTTAAATTAATGATAATTTAATGAATCTTATGTCACTTAATCAGTGTTGGAGTCATTGGAGATAGTGAGAGACAGATACAGAGAGAGAGAGACAGAGAGAGAGAGAGAGAGAGAGAGAAAGACAAGGAGAGAGAGAGAGAGAGAAATTGCCTCCAATAGTATTCCTTTATTTCTACACAATCACTCTCATTTCCAAGGACACCTACTGAAGACATCAATTATTTTATGCATCAAAAGATCTCTGTGTGTGCTGCACGTGTGTGTGTGTGTGTGTGTGTGTGTGTGCATGCGTGTGTGTGTGTAGGTGTGTGAATGTACGTCATACTGTGACTCACTTCAACAAAAGTGCTTCTGTGCTGCTTTAGAACCTGGTGATCTCCGACCTCCACACAGCTTTTAATAAAAAATAATGTTTGTGGGAAAAAAAATAATAATGAAAAACTGATTGAAAAAAATAACAGCTAAAAAGCTTAATTCTCACCCAAGTTTCACCCAAGTTTTATCACCAATAATGATCCTGGACAAGAGGGACGGGTCGTCCATGGCAAAGCGCTCTTAAAGCACGCGTCACTCAAAACACCTCAAACGACTCGATGCAGTAGAAAGTGAACTAGCAGGATCGTGTTAAACATGACTGTGGCAGATTTCCCTTAGTTTCACACACATTTTCACGCTCCCTTTTTGTTCTAACTTGCCGTCCATGATGAAATAGCAGATGTGATAATGCATGTGGTCAGAGCAGCGACAGTTGCACAGCTCCTGACGTACACAGGACGATGTCTTTTGGCACGCTGACTTATGAAGGTCGGTGCTCACTGTGACCGTGTGTGTGTGTGTGTGTGTGTGTGTGTGTGTGCAGCCCAGTGCTGCCATCTGTTGGCGTGTTATAGAACTAGTCTCCAAACTTTTTGATTCTACCTCGTATGTTATGGTTTCCATAGTAACAGCAGTAAAGTACGGTAAAGGAGGTAAAGGTGTAGGTTTTTGTAAAGTTTTCTGACACCATCAGGGGAAAGGATTTTACAGATCTTTATGGGATTTTAGTGACACGAATAATGAGCAGCATTTTTGTCTTTTTAGCTTCAATATAGAAAATAAAGGGATGGAGAAAGAGATACAGAGAGGAAGTTGCAATAAGGTATTTGACAATCTGAACTATCTTCATGAAAGTTTGACAGCATTAATTGTAATACTCAATGGATTAAAACTTTTCTAATGGCTGGCAAATCTCTCTGCATTCTGTAGATGTTCTGCTTAAAATACACACATCATTTAGAGTTAAATCCTTGATGAACTGGATCAATCATCATCTGTATCATCATTTAGGTTTATTTAACACATTTAATTTTTTTAAATCTACCTCTACATACACTATTACAAACTCTTTATTCATTAAAAGGCCACGCGAAATGGATTTTCGAACGCAGCTGAAAGACTCAGTCTAATCCTGCTGTTGCTATGATACAGCCAGTTTAGTCTTACACGTTGCTCATTTGTTTAACACACACACACACACACACACACACACACACACACACACACACACACACACATCAAAGAAGATCCAAGAAAAAATTTCCTAAAAAATTAGTTTTATACATTTGAACAGAACTTGTTACGAAAACGAATTAAAAAAAAAAAAATCTTGTGAGAATCAAAGCAATGTTTAAAAGGTACAGAAGGTGGTATTATTTATATTTATATTCTAAACGCTGGCTCTGTCCATTGTCTCACTCACTGTCAATATCAAAGAGTATTAAGTTTGTCACGTCAGATTTGATGTGTGTTGCATCAGTGAGAAAGTTTATAAGAAATAGAAAAACTTAATTATTCAATGAATCAATCAGTTTGGAATCAAAAAGACAATTTTCCCCAATCATGAACCAATGTCCAAGCGAAACAAATCCCTAAAAGGCTGATAAAGTGGTCTGTATTGACCCTATTAGTGAGTAAAGAACCTTTAATTATTCATTAGACCTTAATGAAGCTTTGTGTTCCCAAACTACATCACAGGAAGACATTAACCCTCTTATACCAGACTGTCAGTATAATCAGACCCTGTGCCACGCCGACACACCAGGCTGTACTGTAACAGGCAGAAGTTTAGTAATCTGGCTACAGAGTAATACCAAATAACACCACAAGGGGCACAGAGGAAGTAGTTCTGTTGCAAAGCGGCTCGGATTAGTGACCCCACTAGGTCTAGCGAGCGGTGTAGGGTGTGACCGCTACATTCTACTGTTCATGTACAATTAATGAAAGTCGTATCACCAAGAACTAGCTTGTACAGTCCATATATATAAAGTTACAGTATGGAATTCCACATTCAGACAGATTTTTCAGTTCTCTAAGCTAACTTGCTATCTTGGCGATAATGCTAACCGCAGGCGTTGTTGGCTCGACATTTTACATTCCGTTTCTTCCCTCTGTATGAATCAATCGTCAATCCTCATTCATGTTTTATATGTAATGTGGAGACGTACTGTAGTATCGTAGTGTGTTTTAAAAGAGGATAAAAGTGCGACGTCCATGTTTTATTAGAATACTTGCAAGTGTAGTCGACATGCAGGCTGGTGTCTTAAAAATAAGTTTCTAAATTAATTATAAGCAGCAAACATACATTGTTTAGTTTTAGCTACTGTAACTGCTTGGTTATTTGAACACAAAAATGTTTATTGTCAGTAAGTGTCATATAAGATTATAGGAGCTGCAGAAAATACATTTGTTCACTCAAATCAGCACGAGGAGTTTTTATTTTTTGACTGCTCACTCATCATTGATACCGCTTTATCCTGTATTCAGGGTCGCAGGAGGCGGAGCCTATCCCAGGAGACTTAGAGCATGAGGCATGGACAAGGTGCTAATTCATCACAGGGCACACACACACACACACACACTACAGGTAATTTGGGAACGTTAATAAGCCTAATGCTTTTAGGACCATGGGAGGAAACCGGAGAACCCAGAGGAAACCCATCAAGCACAGGAAGAACATGCAAACTCCATGCACACAGACCCCGAGGTGGGAATCGAACCCAGACCCTGGAGGTGCGCGGCAAGGGCGCTAACCACTAAAGACAGCACTTTTTAACATCTGGTTCTAAAATGTGTAACGATGGACAATGAAAAAAATAAAATATTATTTAAGAACATACAAAATGTATACAGTTTATAAATGTTGCTGTTTAGGGTTTTTTTTATGCAGCAAAACTCAGCAGCATTTTTGTATTTGTCTCAAAAGTGCTCTTTTACATAATATACTTGTTTCTTTTCTGGTCTACAGATATTTTGCAGTACTGTACATATTTTAATCTATTGCTTTCAGTGCAGTCTGGCTCATGAACATTATTTATTTATTTATTTATTTATTTATTTATTTATTTA
This sequence comes from Clarias gariepinus, assembly GCF_024256425.1. NCBI lineage: Eukaryota > Metazoa > Chordata > Actinopteri > Siluriformes > Clariidae > Clarias > Clarias gariepinus. Next base: position 24,329,401 of record NC_071125.1, on the reverse strand, counting down.
TTTTGCTGCATGTAGAATGTAACTACATTTTGTGAGTGACAGTCTGAAAGAGCAACAGAAGTTTATTAATTAATTTATATATTTGTTTTATTTACGGTAAGATTTAAGATTTAAATGGTATATTTTGCTGAACCGACTGTCCGTGAAAGTGGACACTGTAGATAAAAGAGTTAAGAGATGGCCTCCGAGTGGCGCAGCAGTAAAGTGCTCGCCTCCGAGTGTGTGACTCCGCCCCCAACGGTGCGTGCACGAGCAGTTCAAAAAGATGCGGTCGGCTGGCGTCACGTGGTTCGGAGAAAACATGTGATAGTCTTCGGCCCTCCCGACTGAGTGGTGGTAGTGGCCTTAATGTCGGAGCCCCCTAGTGACGGGGAGGAATTGGCCACGACTAAATTAGGGGAAAAAAATGCATAACACATCTTAATGAAACCGTATGTGAGAATAAACCCACACGTTCTACATCTAATCAATGAATACTAGTTTAATAAATTGACAAAAATTTAATAAATTAGTTATGTGGGGACACAAAGCGTACTTTAATATAGATTTTTTTTTCTGTAGGTCAAATTTTGTTAGTGTGATGAGTTACAGTGGAACCTTGGATTACGAGCATAATTCATTCCGGAAGCGGGCTCGTAAACCAAATTGAAGTTTCCCATAATGGAAACTCAAAAAAATTATATAAAAATAATTAACTCAAAATATTAGGTAAAAATAAAAAAAAATTAAAAATAAATCCTGACAGATAAGTGTTTCCGTTTGTACACAACAGTTTGTCGCGTGTGTGTGTGGCATGGTGTCCAATGACGTGCGCACACAGACACAAAAATCAGGCTAATACAAAGAAAGAAAATGGATCTTTAACCTCTCCAATGAGACTTGCTTTTGCTTTAAACGCGCACTGTACACACATACGTGGTCACAGTGTTATAGTAAACAGTACATGTGTACATGGATGTTGATTATACCAGTAAGAGTACACTTAGACCCAGCAGCAGAGACGATTACCCACAATTCTGCAGCGCAAGAGAGAGAAAAACAGTTGGCTCAGTTGTGATCACGTGATGCTCGGCATCAAAACAAGAAGCGTATGCGTGATACATAATACTCGGTACTCGTAAACCAAGATTTGTTTGTTTATCAAGTCAAAATATATTAAAAATCTTTGCTCGTCTTGCGGAACACTTGCAAACCATGTTACTCGCAATCAGAGGTTTCACTGTATTGAACTAAACTTAATTCAACTAAAGTTTCAAAAAACTTAACTAAAGCACTTCAGAAATCTTTCACCCTGATTACTTCATCAATTAAAGTCAGCCTTTTTACAGTTCCGAATCTCCTTCTCGTTCTCAGTTACTCCATTTCAGTTTTCACCTGTACACACTCACCTTCCCATAAAACTCCTGTACAGCCCGTTCTTGTGCTAATTAACTAATTAATCTTTAATTGCACTCGGAACATTCATTGCTATTTTCTGTCCCTCAGGGGACAGCCGGATGTCATCCTGTTCATTTTTCCGGAATCACATTAACACTGAGAATTAAAGAATCCTCAAATAGCTTGGGAATGACTTATTCAAATAAAAGGCCGCGGTGACGGGAAATGTTCCGCATGCTCGAGCGCAGGATTCGCCTTTTCTCTGGGAAGGTTCCGTTAATGCCTGAGCGCTGAGGGTTCTCTGTGTGACGGCACAGAATCAGGACTTTTCATAAGACTTGCTTTGAAAAGGAAAGAGAATTTTATGCACAGGGTTAAGGCAGAAATCATGGCAGTGTGTTATCTTCCTCAAATACGAATGAAACAGGACAAAGACCTGCAGAATAAAGCCGAAGACGAAGAGAAACTTGGAAAGGCTGACCAAGACCTTTTTATTGATGTAGTATCTTCCTAAAACTTCCTCTTCTATTAATTGACCATCAGACATCATCGTTTTCATTGAAAAATTCTTCTTAATTCTCCAGAAGTCTTTATTTTTTTAATAAACAAGTCTTTCCAAGTCTTTAGCTTCAGTCCCGTTTGTGTTTAACTCTTTGTTTTCAATGAAGAAGTCTTTTACAATCGACATGTCTTTGAAGGTCGTTATACTGGAAGTCTTTGTAGGTTGTGTTTAAACAACAAGGCTTAAGGAGCCTCCTAAACAATTACAAAGACTCATGAAGACATAAAGACTGGGCGCTTGAAAACAAATACTTTCTGGTTAAAAACAAAGTATTACAAAGACTTTTGAATTAAAGACATTGAAAGATTTTAAAAGACTTTTTCTTTGATTCCAAAGTAATCAACAGTCTTTGGCTTCAACCATCAAGTCGTCCTAAGTTTTTGTCTTTATTCAATTAATCTTTATTAAACAAGTCTTCTAAAAAGAATTTGTCTTGAATCAATAAGTCCTCATATAACCTTTATTAACATATAACTATTATTAAGTATAACACACACACACACACACACACACACACACACACACACTTTCATTCCAAAGATACAGTATTGTGTGCACTCAACTGCTGTGTGTGTGTGTGTGTGTGTGTGTGTGTGTGTGTGTGTGTGTGTGTGTGTGTGTGTGTGTGTGTGTGACTCACTCATGAGTACTGTATGTTGTGTTCCTGTGAGCATGTGGTGAGGGGTTACCCCGCCGAGCGCAGGCCCGGTCTGATCCAGCAGGCTGCCGTGACTCAGACGTGTGTTTCCTCTTCATCCAGACCGTCACTGTGCTTTTCTCCTCTCAGATTAATCTCATTTCCCTCTTTCCTGTTATGTTTTATTCTCCTCTGCGTAACCCTGAGATTTCATCTGATCTTTAGGAGCAGACGGGATGATGAAGTGAAGCACCGGGAGCAAAGCAGAGCCAGGGTCGCGGGGAAGGGGGCGGGGTCAGGACCTGAAACAGGGTGGTGTATGAAGTGGCACAAAGGAAAACAAGAAAACAAATTAATTAATTTATTAAATGTGAAAATAAAGTACATTGTCATACTCTATAATATGCTGTATTGAGCTCCTTTTTTATTTGCTACAGCAGAGACTGTATTATATGCTGTATTATTCTTTATGGTGTCTCTTGCTAACTTCTCTACAGTTTTTTTCTATAAACAGATAAAAGCTTGAAGAATAAGAGGTTCTTTAATGAGCAAGATACATATACACACACTCACACACTCATTTACACTACAGCAATTTCAGAACGCCAATGAACCTAATATTCATGTCTTTGGACTGTGGAGGAAACCGAGGTACTCGGAGGAAACCCACCTAGCACAGGGAGAACATGCAAACTCCAGCACAGAGACGGGAATCGACCGTGGCTAAAATTCGAACTGTTTCCTCCCAAAGTCCAAAGATAGGCAGGTTAGGCTAATTGGCGTTCCCAAATTGCCTGTAGTGTGTGAATGGGTGTGTGTGTGCGTGTTTGCCCTGCGATTTTAGAGTGTTCCAGGCAGTGTATAGTACAATAATAATAACTGTACTGTAGCTAAACAGATGCAACAGCCCTGTATCAAAATTACTATTAAACTTTAAAAACTAATTTTAAAAATAATGGTCGTGTTTTTTTTTTCTCAACACTGACACAGAAACCAAATATTCATTTCAACTATTCTGAAATCTTTCCAGACCACAGCAGAAACTCTCTTTTTATCAACACAGAATCCAAGAATCACGACCACACAACAAAAGACTCCAGAAAATCACACCAAGCACCTGAAACCTAAAGGTAACCATGGAAACACTAACCATATACGTTTTTGTTCATTTGCTGGACAAAAGACAGTACTGCAGAAGAAGAAAAGTCAATGGTTTCCACGACGATAGTTCTGCGTGAATCTTATCATAATCACAGGTCAAAGGTCAGGGAGAGAGTGACAGAGAGAGAAAATTTGGAAAGCAATCTTGTTGGGCCTAAATATCCCTGATCACACAATGAAGACCGGAGCAGTGTGTGGAGTGTGTGGAGAGGAAGCAGTGCAGCTCTCGTCTCCAGTCTCACTTAGTCATTAGACATGCAGGGTCGAGTCTTCTCGCTCACACAAGTACTCTGAATATCTCTATACCAATAAATGTCCTGTACTCCAGAAGCCACCCGCCCACCAGTCGAGACTTTAGACACACACCGCGGAAACGTTTACCCGTTTAACCCGATCTCAAAATCCACTGCTGGGGTACTTTTAGGAATTTGACGCAATTTTAGGATTTACCCCAAAAAAATTGCATCATCTTCTTCATACTGAACTCATAATTGTGTCACATGACTGTAGCTGTTGAGGAAGAGACAATAACGTGAAAGGGCTCCTCACCTCTACACACCTCCCAGTTCCGTCCTGAACTCAAGTCACTGCAATCTCCAAAATTCACCAATCAGTACATTACTGGATTGCTGAAGGAAACCACAGAACCAAAATAAGAAGATGGGGAGAACATGCCCAGTAAGCCCACACAGACAGGATCAAACACTAAAGCTGTGAGGAGTCAGGAGTTCCCACTGTACCACTGTGCTGGATGGACTGTAGGATTTGATTAAAGACAAAACTCTCTAAATAAAATTAAAAGGATTTGAGTAGAGTATCACACAATATCACACTAATATCACAGAGTAGGTCTAACTCCAGAAAAATAAAGAACTGTTAAAGTGCACGTGTGGGTTTACTGTGGGTTCTCCAGTTTCCTCCCAAATCTCTACAGTGCTTCTTCTTTATCAATTAAATCTAATTTAAATTTTTTTATTTATTTCTGTTTTCATTAGATATTATGCAGATGGTCATAATGTTATGATCGATGTAGTTTTTTTTTCAGGTACCTTATGCAGCAGTTTTAAAATGCATACAGTTTGTATGTCAAATATATTGCTATGTTTCGTTAACTTTTCTGGTGTTAAATATTTTAGACTTGAATCTTAATTTGTTTATATGCATATTAAAGAGTTTATACTTATTCTATTCCTTTACCTAGAGACATTAATTCATTTAATTAGATCAATGAAAATAATATGAAATTGTTTTGTTGTTTGTTTATTTAAGAAATTGTGAAGATGCATAATAATAATTCTAATTTTATTAATAATAATAATAATAATAATAATAATAATAATAATAATAGAAGAAGAATACACAAAAGGATTAATACACCAGTGGAAAATAAAAACTTTTCTCTGTATTTTTTTTCTGTCACTGAGGTGGCATCACCACGGTCCAGTTATAATCCCTGTTTTATTTTAAAGATTTATTCTTGATGTGGCCGGTTTAACCTGTTAAACTACCTGGTGGAAATGAAGCATTTAGTTGCTAGGATCCTCTCCTGGTGTCCAGCATGAATGCACTGATGAGAGAGAGAGAGAGAGAGAGAGAGAGAGAGAGAGAGAGACAACCTCCTACCCTAACCCTAGAGACCCTGATGTTGTTGTTCTTTAAATTATTTACCTACTGATTTTCTTTCATATTTAACATATTTATAATGTTTTATATGTTTATAAATTCAGATGTATATTATATATAATAATAGCCTATTTTTCTTTTTTAATTGCTTTGGCAACAATGCATTTTTTGTCAACATTTATGACAATAAACACTGAGAGAGAGAGAGGGAGAGAGAGAGGGAGAGAGTGCGCGTACCCGTTATATTCGTGGACGAGCCCCGTAAAGGCGGAGTCAGCCCGTACCTCTCTCTCTCTCTCTCTCTCTCTCTCTCTCTCCTTCATTAGGAACTTCTCATTCAGTTCTCCGGTGATGGAGAGTCACATCCGGTTCGTCTCGTGCTGAAGCCGCCTCTGTCTCCCCGGGACCCACCGGGGGCTGAGTGATGATGTAGTCCGGAGCATCTTCATCATCATCATCACCATCATCATCACCTGCTCCCGCCTGGTCCCTGTGTGTGTGTGTGTGTGTGTGTGTGTGTGTGTTCACCTTCAGAGAGACACAACGCGCGGATGCTGGCGCTCAGCCGCACATGACTCGCTTCACACACCTGAAGGACGCAGCGCGCGCGGCGGCTCGGATTAAAAGCCTCTCGTCGCGCCGCACGTGCCGGGTTTATGCGGAACCGGATTCGGTGGCAGATTTAGGACGGGAACTTTAATAAGTCTCGCTCTGATTGCAGGAGAAAGAGGACAGAACGACAGGACCTGATGGCGTGAGGACGGAGGTGTGTGTGTGTGTGTGTGTGTCACGTTTTGTCCAGGATGTGTCGGAGATGACGCGCAGGTTCCAAGTTGGATTTATTTCTGCCTGCATGCCGCATAGACGCCGGCTCAGCGTGCGGCTCTCTCATGGTGTGTGTGTGTGTGTGTGTGTGTGTGGTCGGTTACCGCTGCATATTGCGTAACAACAGTCCTGAGACTTTATCCTCGTTTCTCTCAGCATACTAGGAGGATGATCATGTGTACGAACAAGGCGTAGAGGCGCAGATCACATCACACATCACATTACACATCACACATCACATCACACACCACACAGCGCATCACATCACATTACATCACATTACATCACATCACACACCTCACAGCGCATCACATCACACAGCGAATCACATAACATCACATTACATCACATCACACACCACATCACCACACCACACAGCGCATCACATCACATTACATTACATTACATCACATTACATCACACATCACACAGCGCATCACATCACACACCACATCACATCACACACTTCACACATCACACACTTCACACATCACATCACACATTACATCACATCACACATCACATCACACATTACATCACACATTACATCACACATCACATCACACATTACATCACATATCACATAACACATTAAATCACATCGCACATTACATCACACATTACATCACATTACACATTACACATCACATCACACATTACATCACACATAACATCACACATCACATCTAGGACGTCAGTCATCGCACATCAACCCCCCCAGTTGATGCTCGGGACCCCCGGTGATGACGGTGCGCACGCACTCGCGCACGCCCTCTCCGCCCGCGCGCTAGGATGTTGCGGCACGCGGTACGCTCGGGGCTGCGGGCGTCCTTCCACAGGCTGGGCCACTTCGTCGCCAACCACCCGGTGTTCTTCGCATCGGCGCCCGTGCTCCTCTCGGTGCTGCTCGGGGCCAGCTTCAGCCGGTACCGCGTGGAGGAGGAGGTGGAGCGCCTGCTGGCCCCCAAGCACAGCCTGGCGAAGATCGAGGGCAACCTGGTGGACAGTCTGTTCCCCGTTAACCGCTCCAAACACACGCTGTACTCGGACCTGCAGACACCGGGCCGGTACGGGCGCGTGATCGTGACCTCACGCCGGGGCAGCGTGCTCGAGCCTCAACACGTGGACCTCGTCCTGAAGGTGAGAAGATTAGAGTTCATCTGTGTGTGTGTGTTTGTGTTTTTCACACGTCACAAATCACACACATCAGTGCCCTTATAAGTTATTGTTGAATTAATCCTGAGCCTAAAATCACTCAAGCAGCTCTAAAGGATCAATAACCTCCACTTAGACCCAATGTATCAATAGAACTAAAAGAAATGTTTGGTCTGTATATTGGTCAGAACTCAGGACGAAGTTCTTTCAATGATATCGTTGTGTTTCATACGTTAGACCAGTCTCAGAAAATATCCTGTCTGAAATAGAAGTTTCGTTATGACCAGATTTGTGCCAGATTAAAACACAGCATCCAGCTTTTTTTTTCTTTTTGGAAGAATAAAGTGCTTTTTCCTTTGAGATGGGCGTGGCTATACAGGTCACTCAACAGAGCCAATCAACGGCCTAGTTTACTGTGTGTGCTTAAAATATGCAGAAGACACAGAAATGACCATAATGCACCTACAAGCCTATCCCAGGAGACTTAGGTCATGAGGCAGGGTACATGCACACACACACACACACACACACATGCTCATTCACACACTACGGGCAATTTGGGAACGCCAATTAGCCTAATCTGCATATCTTTGGACTGTGGGTGGAAACCAGAGTACCCAGAGGAAACCCAAGCACGGGGAGAACATATGGGAATCTAACCTGGGGCCTGGAGGTGCATGAAAATATTCTCTGTTTAAGTTTAGGTGTTGATGTTTAGACTTTTAAGCACTCGAATCAGGGAGTCGACTCTAAGCTCTGATCATGTAGTCTGTGATGTTGCATGCTTCATAACAGACCAACTACTTTGTATTTAAAATGAGCTTTTAACTGAAGAGAACAGAGGAAGTGATGTAAAGGAATCTCACTCACTTCAAAATATATTTAAAAAGTTCCCTTATAAAAATATTCATTTTATGTATTTTATGGTTATTGAAAAAAAAAAAAGAATAACCAAAAAAGTTTTTTTCCCAGAGGTCCGAGCTCCTTTAGGGAGGTTTGAATCCGCTCCAGCAATTACCGATCATTTTATTTGTTTTTGTTTTCTGCGCTATGTGTGTTTAACCAAATGAATTTTAAACAGGAAGTAAAAGTGAGCGTCCTTGGAACTATGCCATGCTTCCCTGTTGCCTAGCAACGGAGACCCTGCAGGTCTCGCCAGTCATATGCGAACGCTTTAAGGATTCGATACAATCACACACACACACACACACACACACACACACACACACACACACACACACACACTAAACCAGTAATTTCTCTGTCAGCTGAGCTGCAATTTTTTTAATTGTCCTTGTGGACATCTGGGCAACATATGCCTCCTTTTATTCAGGAGTTGGAAACACAGCTGTTACAAACGGGTCGGCTCTAATTTCATGTTATAGCATGGAAAATCCTCACTTCTGATTGGCTGGCGGGTGTACTCCGTGTGTTACTGGAATATGATATCCAGAATAAAATAATGAGTTACTTTTACGACTAGAAAGCTGACTATCTTCTAGAACAGCATGGTTCGATTCCTACCAGCGCGCGTGGAGTTTGCATGTTCTCCCCCATGCTTGGTGGGTTTCATCTGGGTACTCCGGTTTCCTCCCATAGTCCAAAGACACACAGATTAGCTTAACTGGCGTTCCCAACCACCAATACAGACCAAAGTATTTTGGGGAAAAATAAACACAACAGGATGAGTGTGTGCCCTTAGCACATTGGCACCCCATCCATGGTGTACCTCGCCTCGTGCCTAAAGTCTCCTGGGATAGGCTCTAGTTCCCCGTGACCCTGTATACAGGATATAGCGATACAGATGATGAGTGAGTGTTCCTTTTCTCGCTTATAGCAGCTATAAATATTCATTCCCTCACCAGCTTTAAGGAAGACACAGCTTGTCATATTTTCTCCATTAATCTACTAATTTATCAAATGTACGACAAAATAAAATGCTTAACGTGACCATGTGTCCTTCTCAACAGCTTCACAGTGCCATCACCCACATCCAGGTGCCGATGCTCGGCTTCAACTACACCTTTGCTCATCTCTGCCTGCTGGACGACAGCAAGAACTGCATCATAGACGACATCCTGCGAGTGCTGGAGGAGATGCGAGCAGCCCGTGCCTCCAACCAGACCGTTCCGCCGCTACGCTACCCCATCACACGACTCAAGGACGGGCGAGAGGCCTACATCGGACATCAGCTTGGCGGGGTGCAGACAGTGGGCAGGGAAGGCGTCCGCTCCGCCCGCGCTCTCCAGCTCACCTACTACCTGCAGGTCGCCAGCGCGCTGAACGAGGTGGTGGCGGCTCGCTGGGAGCTGCTGTTTTGTCTCGAGCTGGAGCGCTTCAGCACAGCACACCCCGAGCTGGTGCTCTACCCGTTCACCTCGTCCTCGCTGCAGAGGGACTTCCAGAAGACGAGTCACGTATCCGAACGCCCGCTGCTCTTCAGCCTGGCCGCGTGCCTCTCTGTCGCTGTGCTTTGCTCTTCTATGAGAGACTGTGTGCGCACCAAACCCTGGCTGGGGATTCTGGCGCTGGTCACCATCAGCCTCGCCACTCTCACCTCCGCCGGGATCTTTAACCTCACTGGAGGGAAATACAACTCCACGTACCTGGGCATTCCTTTCATCATGCTGGGTAAACCATCATCACAGTCACTAATCATCCTTCCATTCTGTAATAGTAATGAATAATGAAAACTCTTGTTTTATTTAAATTCTAATTATAACGACAGCTTTTGTGTTCTACTATTCTGAAAAGGTATTAGGGTATTTTTCATATCTTAAGACACTGCACTAGCATATGACTTCAGCATTTATTAAATGGACAGATCTCCACTAGTCCCTTAGAAACACTGAGTGATGCAAAAAAAAAAAAAAGTTTCATATATATATAAAGGAGACATCAATGTAGTAGAAGTCAGTAGAAGTCATTTCTCTACAAGCTTGTAAGGATGAGGAATTAGTGTGTTAGGTTTAAAGTCCTCTGGTGGCTCGGAGGAAAATTGCAACTGAAACAAAAACAGTTTCTCTTTGTTTGATCTCACGCCTCATTCCCTGTCTACAGGTATTGCTGATGGATTAAAAAGGAAAGAAAGAAAGAAAGAAAGAATGTAATGCATGATGCTCATTACAAGGACATAAAATATAAACACTAGTGTTTCCATGGCAATAATTTAAATCACATCCTTACTAACAAATGATTAGTACATCGTGCCTTTCCTCCTTCATCCTCATCTTGCTACGTCTAAAAAAGATGCGATGCGTCCTTTAAACAAAGCAAAAAGCACCTTTTAATCGCATGCAGTAAACCAAATTGGGAAAGTGAGCACTCCTGTTAAACAATCATCACCACTTGTAGCACTGCTTTTATAATCTCATTAATCATTAAAATCCAGATCAAAGAACCAGCTCGGAGCAAGCGTGCACTCTCAACGGGACTGCATGCTCTCATTCTCTTTGTACTTTATCCTTTAGGAACTCACAGACACATCGAATAACTGAATAGAACCAGAATCTCTCCGAATAATCCCATTTACAAACACAGGCCAAGACACACACACACACACACACACACACACACACACACGAACGGCGTACGCTGACAGATCGCCTCCGTCTTTATCTCATTCTCTCACTCCCGCTATTGTTCTCTATCTTTCACACACTCTGTAATTAGCACCGTGTGTAGGAGGAGGTTTCTGGAAACTAGAGCACTCTGTGGAAGTAACACGATGGAAGCGTGACAGACAGAGAAGAGACGCTCGAGAGGTTAGGAGCGCGCTCCGGGTTACGAGGAGGTAGGGCATGCAGAAAGGCACCTCGGGCGAGAAGACATGGAAGTGCAGAAGCGATGCACGGCTTAAAAGACCCCGAAGACACTTTCCTAAAAGGGAAACCGGTAAAAAGACAGTGAGCGTGCTGTCTAACGCTAGCTCTACACTCTGCACTTTCAGCCTGATGTGCAATTCAGATTAAAATCTAAGCATGAGCTGTGAAGCATCTCCAAAATCCACTTACAGGAGAAACCCAGATACAGTACTGGCGATGGAGAAATGTAAGTGAAGCACGCTAAAGAACAGGAAATGAATCTCCAAATTATCTCGAGGTCTTGGACGCCTGTTTTTCCACCAGCTGATTTCCAGATCAGATTTAATCTAAAGGTTGTATTTTTATTTTAGCTGCCTTGCCAACCAAAGAAAGGCTAAAAACATAAAAATCCTTAATGACTTGGCGAATGTTTCCTTAAGAATGTACACTAGCTACATTTCAAAGCAAAGGCCATCACTGCTCGGTGCTAGCATGGATTAGCTGCTCTGCGAGGCAGATTATTTCGCGTTAATTTGCATGGATAGAGAATCATAAACACTCAAGTGCCAAGCTGTCATATATCGCTCCTATTCACTACACGAATGATTTAATATACACTTTACGGCCAAAAGTATGTGGACACCTGCTCATTCAGCCAAAACATGGTATTGGTGCTAAAAATTCTCTCACCTGGGTACAAAAGATCTTATAACACTATTTTCATAATACTTAATGCTTCTTATCTCCCGATTCATGCTTCGTTTTTTGTAAACACTTTTTTATTTTTTATTAGATAAAAAGAAACACATTTGCTAAATACAATTTCATGTTTTTTTATGTTTTAGTGTCTGTAACATGTTTGGATTAAATTTTTTAAATGATCATAATTGTCATTCAGATAAAATTTTACGTGAAAAGAACCGGAAAAAGTGTAAAAGTATTATTTTAAAATGCGAAACTGTTAGGATATCACAACAGGAATTTGACAGGGTTACGGACACTACATATTCTTTGCTTTTTATGCTTTTACCAAAGAGCGGAATGCTTCAATGTAAGCAAAAATTTTTACACGTCATACTAAGCTTACACCAATTTTAGTCTCAATATTTATAAAGAAATATGAATTATTTGCAATTTAAAGCGAGTTTAAAGCGAGACAGTATTTCACTAAAAATTGCCATTTTTGGAGCAAATATAATTTTTTATGTCTTGAAATTTTTTTTTTTTGAAATTGAAGCAAGCTTGGTCACGTCCATGTTGCATAAACTTCTGAAGTAGCTTGTTTAGCCACACACATTTTCTGTGTTTTATCTACAACATTATATTTATTTTTATCAAACCAGTGCCCGAGTTAATCACTAATGCTGTTGTAGCTCAGTGAACTCAAATCCCCACTGAACGCCTTCTCAGGTGAGTGGAGCGCATACAAGAGCTAAAGGGATTAATCTGGAGTGAGATGTTTTTAAGATACATGTGGTTCTGGTTGGGGTTGAGGCTGGGGTGCACAAACTTTTGGCTGTAAAGCTGCTCAGCAAACTGGAGTAACAGCTTGTTTATCTAATCTAATGGACTGACCAAACGTCATTACATTGTTACGTTAGCGAGCAGTTGTTTTTTTTCCCGTAATTAAGATGCATTTTGATTCACCACCGGCGCGTTTCTTTGCCCAGTGAGCTCGGTAAAAAACAGAAGGATCGGGATTCACACTTTGAGGTCAATCACTGCTTCCATCTGTGCTCGAGTTCATCCATTGTGCGGCGAGGGAAAATAGAAACATGGGACGTGGTAATTACAGCATTACAGACTTCTTCCAGCGCAATGAGCGCTTATCTCTGTACTCCCCCCCAAAAAAAAAAATCTAATTCTATTACATAGACATCAGCTGTTGAACGACTCATTCGATAATCCTCCAACAATAACAGAACGACCGACAGAGGAGGTATGATGGGTCGTAATTGCCGGGATTAATATTACATTTATTGGGAGGAAGCTCTGGTTGCGTGCAGTCTAATGCGCTACCGAGCACCAGAGTGGTGCTAAAGATGCATGTAATGAGTTTTGTGATGCTCGTGATGTGCAGAAGGAGAAGGATTCCACACTCTTATAAACTGCAGGTTGATTCAGTGGAAAAAGAACTGGAGCAGGGCTTCTCAGAAAATATGAAACGGGTCACACGAAAAAAAACTGAAAGTGGGAGATCTTCTGAAAGATATACTGTATAAAGGAAAGAAGAGACAGAGGGAACGCGTTGAATAGCAGTGAAGAACGGAGATGAGCTCTTTTGATTAATTCTCTAAATCAGTATGACAGGTTTATTATAAAGTATATATATGGAAGTTCCCTCGTATTAAAGTCCTCCAAGGTCCTCAACTATCTGAAACGGCTTGTCATGTGAACATTGGAGAAGGTGAGAATAGGACAGAGGGTCGTTAGAGAGTAGAGGGGACGAGAGCTGTTACAGTACAAGGACATTAGAGAGAGATTAGAGGTGTAACGACCAGAAAGAGTAAACGTCAGAGTGAGAGTTATTAAGTGAGGTTTCTTGGTGGACGTTCGAAGAGGTCCTGATCCTCCCTGGGATACAGTAGATGAAAAGGCAGCATGAAAAATAGGAGATACAGTAGGTTGTGTCGAAGACCTCCACCTCTGTTGAGAGAAGGATGACTTCTTTCATGTCTCTCTTGAACCATCTATCCTCTCTGTCCAAAATGTGTATATTTTTATCCTCAAACATGTGTCCTTTGTCCTTCAGGTGAAGGTAGACTGCTGATTTCGGCCCCGTCTTACTCCTTCTTGCTCCTTTTGTGTTGATGCATCCTTTGTTTTGTCTCCTCTTATGTTTTGGTGTGCGGACTTTAGGGTGGACGAGTCTCTGTCTTAGTGTGTTGGTTGGTTTGAAGTGAAGCGGTATGTTGTGCTTTCCAGAAATCCTTTTTAGCTCATCTGACTCTCCAGCCACATACGGGATGATGAGATTCGTGTCTGGGCCTCAGCTCTCTTTGACATCTTTCTTTTGGATCTGGAAGCTATTTAGTTGAAGGCCCACTGATATTATATTAATATGCGCAGATCTCGAGCGCTGCTTTAAGGTGCTTGTGTTCTTGCTGTTTAATGTTTGTGGAAGGAGTCTCCAGTGTCAATCCGGACAGTGTAATGACCAGGACAGCAAATTTTACACAATAGATAATAAATTGCAGTTGCAGTGGCGTAAGAGGAATAACTGATAACTGATTTTAGAAAAAGATAATCAACTTCAGCCTGTACATTACTCAGTACTTTACTATAACAGAACAGAGCGTCTTATTCCTTATGTTTCTGGAAAACCAAAGCTTTGACACGGATGCTGAGTCACCCTCATCTGTTCCCCTCCTCTCTCCCTCTATCCTGAGAACTCTTTCTCAGGTCTCAGCCTGTAATAATTCACTCCATCCTGCGGGCCGTTTTAGAGGTAATAACTCACAGCTTCGGTTTAGGGGCCATAAATCCTAGTACAGTACCCTGATTTAACCCTAATCCTAAACCTAACCCTAACCCTAACCCAATCGTCCTATCTCCTAAGTCGAGTGAAAAGAAAAGGCCATGTTGTGTAGAAACAGATCTCAGGTCAGCTTAGAGGAGTTTACGGGGAATCTCCGTCATGGTGATGAGTCACCGGTGCCGTGGCAACCCTGGACGTAAGAACAAGAACAAGAAAGAAAGAAGAACAGAAAGAAAATACAAATGATAAGAATGTGTGCAAGAACAACTTATTAATTACACACAAACAAAAAATGTTTAAAAGATAAAATTTAAATCTGTTAAAACGTCCATCATCTTGCTCGTAGAAGCTTCTAAAAGTACCCTGACCCAGTTCCTCCAGCATCTCAGACTTACGCAGAGTCCCTGAGCACCAACACGAAGCTCTTCCAAGGCACAGTGTGTACGAGATCTCTCCTCACATCACGTCAATTATACATGACGGACCGCGCTGTGTGCACTGAGCTAAGCTATTAGAAATGTCTGCTGCTGATTTGCGATTCCTATAATGGTGTTATGAATCTTCAGGCTTAGTTATAGTTACAGACAGCGTCTTTCTATAATTCTCGCACACTCACAGTTCAGTAGGTCTATACGCTAAGGCGTTCATACTAGTGAGCAACAGAAGACCGCTTGTTTCCTACAGTACGGTGGCACAGAGCGTGTGCGACAGCGAGCTGCGATTTCCATGACGAGAGACAGTGTGAGAATTTTGCAACGATATGCAACTTTGCTATGGCTATGACATAATGATTACCACGACTGATATAACATACTGTAATGTGTTTAGAGTATGAGCAACAGCATAAAAGCAAGTACAAGAGAAAGCCACCTTCCTGTTACAGGCTGTTTGCATGCTGGGTTAAACAGAGCAGCAAAAGAAGAAAAAAAATTCTAACCCTTCTTCTTCTCAAATGAGTGCATCACATACTGTAAGCCTTCACTATCTCCGGCAGTTGAAGCAAATCAAATCTGACAAGCATGCCCCAGGCAAAGTTTGCGCTGGTATTTTTGGATCAGAATTCTGCCGCTGCTGCATAGTGGAAAAAGTGTTGGAGGAGTGATCTGTGACGGATAGATAAGATAGGGATAAAAGTAAGACTTGATGATGCACTGGCTTCTAAATTGCTCGTTGTTTATCATATTAATGAGAAAGCAAGTTTAGAAGTAGTGAAGATGCTGGCGCTAACCTTACCCGAATGCAGTGCAGCGGTGTGATGCAGGAGCGCGACGGAGTCGATGGCGCTATTAGCACGAGAGCTTTGGGAAGCCGATCCGTTTGAGAAGGTGTACAGGTGAGGAGCTGAGAGACTTGGACGGAGTAAATTCAAGGAAACCATTAACTTAGTCAAACTTTATAAATATATATAAATATAAAAATTGGATTCTGCATGATGTTCATGATGAAAGCTAATATGTGTGTAACGCTCAGGGTGGAATCTCTCTTTTCTGAATGTTACAAGTATGTCTATGGGAAAGGTAAAATAAGTAAAATAAAAGAGCGACTTAAAGGCCTGCGACATCCATTTGTTACTGATGTTTTAGTCCAAGAATCACCATCTTGTCAGGCTTTTAGTCAATTATTTATGCTTCCCCTTTCCCAGCAGGCACCTCTGTCACTTTAGGTGAAAGGCACAGCAACTTGAACCACTGAATGTTCTGGATAAATTAAGATTCTAAGAAAAACATCTCTCTCTCTCTCTCTCTCTCTCTCTCTGTATAAATCTCTCCTTCCTCTTTCTCTGTCTCTTTAAGGTCATGGCTTGTTCGGGACGTTCGAGATGCTGTCCTCGTGGCGACGGACCCGTGAGGACCAGCACGTGAAAGAGCGAGTGGCTGCTGTATTCTCAGACTGCATGCTTCCCTTCACAGCCAGCACCGCCCTTCACCTGGTCACCTTCGGCATCGGCGCCAGCCCGTTCACAAACATCGAGGCCGTGCGTCTGTTCTGCCGCATCGCCTGCATCTCCATCCTCTTCAACTACCTCTACATCCTCACCTTCTATGGATCCAACCTGGTTTTTGCAGGTTACCTTGAAAACAACTATCGCCACAGCCTGTTCTGTAGGCGTGTCCCCAAGCCTGATTTACTGCAGCAAAAGCCGGCGTGGTACCGCTTCCTGATGTACACGCATTACAACGAGGAAGCGTCTGAACCCGGTGACTTACATGTCTATGAGAACCATCTCCTGGTGGCCTTCATGAGGCGCTACTATTGCGACTGGATCACCAACACTTACGTCAAACCTTTTGTAGTGCTTTTTTATTTAGTCTACATCTCCTTCGCATTGATGGGCTACTTACAGGTGAGCGAAGGCTCAGATCTCAGTAATGTTGTCGCCACAGAGACCAGCACCATCGCGTACACCCGGGCACAACAGCGCTACTTTAGCAGCTACAGCCCTGTAATTGGATTCTACATCTATGAATCTATCGAGTACTGGAATAGCAGTGTGCAGGAGGACCTCCTCGAGTACACCAAAGGCTTTGAGAGGATCTCCTGGTTTGAGAGTTATCTAAACTACCTGCATGGTCTGAACATCACGACCAGCCTTTCGCGCAAAAACTTCACCGAGAACCTGCGCTCGGGCTTTCTCCGCCAGACCCGCTTCCTCCATTTTTCAGACGACATCATATTCGCCAAGCGGGCTGACGGAGAGTTTGACGTAGTGGCTTCCCGGATGTTCCTGGTGGCCAAGACAACAGAGAACAAGCGAGAGGAGATGTCTATTTTGTTGGACACCCTGCGCAAGCTCTCGCTGACCTCCAGGGTGAAGTTCATCATCTTCAACCCTTCTTTTGTCTACATGGACCGCTACGCATCATCAGTGGGTGCACCAGTGAAGAACTCGTGCATTGCTGCTCTGTTCTTGCTCTTCTTTTCTAGCTTTTTGGCTACCGACCCATTGGTGAACGCCTGGATAACTGTGACGGTGGCCTCAGTGGAATTTGGTGTGGTGGGATTCATGACCTTGTGGCAGGTGGAGTTGGACTGCGTCTCAGTGCTGTGCCTGATTTATGGGGTTAACTACGCCGTGGACTCGAGCGTGCCTCTAGTGTCAGCTTTCACTCTGGGACGGGAACTGACGCGTACGCGCTGGGTGAAGGTGTCCCTGGAGCGGCACGGGGTTCCTGCCTTGCAGAGTTACATGTGCTATGGTGCAGCGTTGTTGCCTTTAGCGGCCGTTCCGTCCAACCTTACACACACACTATTCAGGTGTTTTTTCCTCACTGCCCTCATAACAGCCTTCCACTGCTTGGCTATCCTTCCAGTCCTCCTGACATTCCTACCTCCCTCCAAGAAAAAAAGGAGGGAAAGGAAAAACATGGGTGAGCACCGGGAAGAGATTGAGTGCGTTGAGATGGCAGACAGTACCCGAGTGGTTGACCAGATTACCACCGTCTGAGGACGAGTCTGAAGTCTGACCGAGAGTAACATCAGGGCTTGGCCTCGCAGACCAGGAAGGAGCGGTCATGTCACAGAGGCAGCCATAACCTGAGCAAATGAACCTGAGCAGAAGAATTTGATCTCTCTGTTGTTGGAAGGAGGCTTTGTTGTCATGGTAAAAAAAGTGCTAGAAATGTCTCGCTATTAAGACGAGGCTAGGTTGTCATGGTGAAAGCCCCCGTGAAGGTTGTGCTGCACATCTTCCATCCCTGTGTGGATGCAGAGAGAGAGAGAGAGAGAGAGAGAGAGAGAGAGAAAGAGCAGGTCTTTGTTCACTGAGCTGAATGAGCCAAATTTTTTGGGCCAGCTGCGGATAATTACAGAGCAGCTCCCAGACTAGCGGCTAAATGCTCTCGATAAGGTTTCGCCTTAATGCAGTTCATACGTACTATACAAACCAATGAAACATTACTGTGATATTAAAATAAAAAAACCTCCACCACTCACATTTACAGGTGGTCAGGAGGTCCTCGTTGCTAAATCAAAGCAGCCATACTTGTTTCTTTAAATAGCCATGTCCTTTATTAGCCATATAAATGCAACCTCGGTCTAATTTGTGGTTTCAAGTCTTCACTGTCAATCGTGATTCATTTCTTTCTCGTCCTGTATGTTTCTGTAATAGTAGTCGATCTCTGGTTGGGAGTCGGATGCGGATGCTCGCACGGAGGTCGCGGTGCACTGCATCGCTTCCATGGTAACCCCTCATATCTCCGCTGCTGTCACAAATTACTCTTAGATTATACTGTAAAAACATCATTTTATCCCCCTCGAGTATTCCGTCTGCTCCTAATAGCTTCTAATGGGAGTCCAGGGCTGATTAAGTTATGCAGACAAGCAGGTTGTAAATAACCTACAAATGATTTTATGCCAGAGTTCGTGGAGTGCATAATTTTTTTTTCCTCATTCCACAAAAAAAAGGTTGAAAATCACACTGTCACACACACACACACACACACACACACACACACACACACACACACACACACAAGGCCTATCATTAATATGTATGAGCCAAAATCACTCTCTTTGTGTCCTTGCTCTCTCGGTATGAGAGGCACAAAGGAGGGAGGAGGTAAGCGCAGAGAGACACACAGAGAAAGAACAAAACAAACAGATATAGTTTTTGTTTTTTTAAGTTATAATGATAAGCCTCATTATTCTTTTCATCTAAGCTGCTGGATTCTGAGTCAGGATGTGTTGATTAATGTGCAGGCAGTCCTGGCTATAAGACGAATCACAGGTTGACATCAATGTCCTCATACTAATATGTTATCGTTGCCGTGGTAACCGCTTGTATACAGGGAATGACTTATGTACAGTGGACGCTCCACAATCAGATTTAAAGGTATAACTTTAGGTTTTTTTAAATCTTCAGGATAGAAGAGTTTTACGCTTGTTTGTATTTTATTTATTTTTTTGCAGTACCATGAGTAACCGGATGTTGAAGGAAGGAGCGTTTATAGCTGCTGAAATAGACGTAGAACACCAACTAAAAACATTAAATATATAAACTGATTTTTTTTTAAGTTTCCCATGTAATTTTTCTTTTTTAGTTAAATGAAAAATGTTACCATTTGCAAATTTTCAAGGAGTAACAGACATCAGGACGTGCTGTTGAAGGACAATAATCAAGTGTCAGAGCGGTAACTGACTCTGCCGCTCTGTTTTATTATACCAGCATGTGCGGATAGTGAGGATGATGCTGTAGGGGAGCGTGAATCGGTGTGTGTCGTGTCTCCTCTGGCAGCTCACCAACACAGCTGCTCTTTTCTCCTTATTCACGACAACACTGGATCTCATGGAGGAGGAAATCCTAGTGCTAAAAACTAAAACAAACCAAGCTGATGCAGTTCTTAGAGCTCTTACAGCTCCTGCTCGCTCAGACGTAGTACATCTCACATTCTAGTCTGTACTATCTCATACATCTCCCTCACACATTTGGCTTTTAGGCTCATTTTAAAGCGTTTCAGGCGCTTGCACCGTCTCAGTCCTGTTCTAGGTCAGAATGTACCATTGCATTACAATCTGGAGTGGACCAAATCCCAACCTGGATCAGATTGCACCTCTTTTTTAACTGTAGAAATAAGTCATCTTTTTGTTTTTCTACACATGTTATAAAGAAATCATACTTAAAAACTTGTTACCCTTAACAGATAATCTTTTTTTTATTTTTCATTTTAGAAATTAATCCATTTTTAAATCCACTGTATTTTGCATCATGTACATACATCTTACACATGCTTTTCTTTTCAGTGTAATCTCTGATTAGCTGCTGGTTTTAAAAAATATAATCCACATATAATGGAAAATATTGTTTCCATTATTGATGTTCCTCCATATTGATTAAAATGAGAAATCCATATAAACCCTTCGGTAGAAAACCTATTCACTCTTAAATCTCTGAACATGTCCTTGATGGTTTTTATTTTTATTTTTTGTTTTAACTAGGACTAAATTTTAAACACAGAACACAAAATATACACAAATTTATGGAAAATATTTGACGGTTTTCTATCTATTTGTATAAAATCCAAACTAATAAAGCCACGCAGAACATTTAAGCATTTTGTAGTGTTTTTTATTTTTTGTGAATTTCTGTTTACGTGTGCTGTACAGTAAATGCATACGTAAAACACTCAACCTCAACATTACTGCACACTGCCCTCATGTGGAGAACAGAAACACCATCCGGTCTGATTGCACATCATCATGCCATCCATAAAACTCTCGTCATATAAGGCATTGTTCAACACTAACACTAATTTTTTTGTTGATAGAAATGAGATTTTATCCTCTGATCTATCACACTGTCTCATCTCTGTAGACACGATGTGCATTATAATGAAGACACCATATGGGGTCTTGTAGAATAAAACAATCTTGTAGAACAGACAAACAAACACAGTGTGAAACGTGTCTCCCAGGATGTGTTCACAACTAGACAAAGGACAAAAAGCAACACAGAGGCATAAGGAAGCTCTCAGCGTGGAGAAGGTCTTCTCTGGGTAAGAAGTTTTATCATTTTTTGAATACATCCTTCTCTGTATCAGCAATTGATACCTACAGTATAAACATAATGTCTGCAAACAGAAAATAGAATTATAGACAATGTAGTTTCAATATGAGATTTCATGTCCTCATATGAAGACATTCAGGTCTCGAAGCGATTAATGGTTTATAACTCCTTTTAATTGTTTTGGGTTCGACTGAATCAGCTTTTTTTTTTTTTTTTTTTTGTCTTTCGGCTGCTCCCATCGAGGGGTTGCCACAGCGTACCATCTGTTCCACACACAACTTGGCACAAGATTTTTTACGCCGGATGTCCTTTACACGTTTCTAACTGGGCGATGGATTGGCACTGGCTGGATGGTATGGGTTGAGGGTCTTCCCCAAGGACCTAACAGGGGCAACCCACCGGCAGCAGGGATCTTAAAAGTAGGAATCCACAGACAGTGACGTTACTGTACATCAGCGGTTCTTAAACGTGATCCTGAAGAACCTCGTGTCCTTCACACTAGTGTCTCAGTCCAGATTTAACTAATTAGCCTGATTTAATTAAAAATCTTTTTTCCTTAACCGGAGCCAGATCTAAATTAAACCTGGACGATGTACAAAACATGTACAAAAATTAACAAAATTTAGTTGGCAAAGGTTTTATCAATATGGAATTAAACTTAGTCATCTTTTAGCCTATCAACTGTCCCTACCTTTAATTTCAGAGGAGGACCAGGCTTTCTTTAACACTCCTCTTACAAAAGGAGAAGCCAAAGGGTTGGATGGTTTTCCTCTAGATCTTTTTAGAAAATTTTGTCACAACTCTAACCTATTGGAAGACAGTCTAAGCTAGTGCTGGGCGATATGGAAAAATCATATATCACGATATGGATTATTTTATATCACGATAACGATATATATCACAATATACCACCCACAATAAAGTAAGTTTTCAGTTTAACAAAAATATCATTGCATACTTTTTTTTGCAACTTTATTTTGAAGTGACATTTAACTGAACAGTCACAAATGAGAAAAATACATTTTAGTTTAGCAATATAAATGTATCAACTGACAGATGTGGTGGAGGTAGAGCTACAGTAGCCTTCACATTTTTTATCCACATCATAGTTATTTAAATAGTATTATCAAAATAAACTTTATTTAAAAAAAAAAAATTAAAGTGCACAACCATTTCAAGTTTCGCGTCTTTTGGCAGAGTTTGCACATGATTTTCTTCTGCTCCGTGTCAAAGCTCTTGAAGCCAAAATGCAACCAAATCACTGACGTACCCCCACGTTTCGGTAAAAGTACTTCTTGGGCTGCTTCCTGCATAGCAGTTTCAGTTTGTTGCGACTCCGAGCATTCATCTTCAACCTCTTGCGTCTCCATCTTTAAGCACTCACGAGTTAACTAGCGTAAAGCATGTCGCAACAACGTAAAGCGTCATGTCGCAAAACCACAAGACGGAGTTTCTTTGCGAAAAAGTTCATTTTTATTCTTGATCATCACTTATATAAAGGGTAGAGTATGCACTGCATAGCGATAAGACTTCATTATTTTTTTAAGGCCATGTCTCTAGTATCTCTGAGTCTCCGTTTGCCTATTTAATGCAATATTTTCTATAGTAATTGATAAAATTAGGTTAGAAACGATAGAAACGATAGAAAAGAAATAGGACGATAGACACTTTTCTATCTTCCCCACGATATATATCGTCATATCGCCCAGCACTAGTCTTACCCCAGGTTCCTGGAAGACTGCCTCTTTTAGGTTGTTTCTCAAAAAACGAAATTCAAAAAAACGAAAAAAGGACTCATTGGACTGTGCCTCATACCACCCAATCAGTTTACTAAATGTGGATTTTAGGGCTAAAGATTTTAAGGCCAAAGCCTTGGCTCGCCCTCTGGAGAGAATTCTACCTAAGATCATTAAACCTGACCAAACTGGTCAGCAGTTCAGACAGCATGCGTCGTCTCCTGAATATAATACAGTATATCAGTTAAATACAGATGGTGACCTGGCCGATATAATATCTCTGGATGCATAAAAGGCATGGATGCAGTGTTGGAAAAATTCAATTAGGGCTCCAACTACATCAGACTAGTTAAACTTCTTTACTCTGATTCAACAGCTGTGGTTAACACCAGTGGATTATCATCAGGTAGATTATCAATTCACAGAGGCTGCTGTCAGGACTGCAACCCGTCGCCTCTGCTGTTGGCCTCATTCATCGAACCCTTGACAGAAAGAATCCGCATAACGGCATCCAGAGGGTGAAGGCAGGTGGGATGGAACATGAGGCAGCCACAGTCATCAATTCCTTGTGTGTTGGAGACAGATAATCAGTATAGACAGTGTAGTGGATACAAAAGAAACTTATACAAAAATAAAATATTAAATTACAATGTCCATTTTACATCACTGACCCTGGGTTTCCGAGTCTCTAGTGTCTCCGAGTCTCCCCATGTCTCTAGTGTCTGTCTCCGAGTCTCCCCATGTCTCTAGTGCCTCCGAGTCTCTACATGTCTCTAGTGTCTCCAAGTCTCCCCATTTCTCTAGTGTCTCCGAGTCTCCCCATGTCTCTAGTATCTCTAAGTCTCCCTTTGTCTCTAGTGTCTCCGAGTCTCCCCATGTCTCTAGTGCCTCCGAGTCTCCCCATGTCTCTAGTATCTCTGACTCTCCCCATGTCTCTAGTATCTCTGAGTCTCCCCTTGTCTCTAGTGTCTCCAAGTCTCCCCATGTCTCTAGTGTCTCCAAGTCTCCCCATGTCTCTAGTGTCTACGAGTCTCCCCATGTCTCTAGTATCTCTGAGTCTCCCCTTGTCTCTAGTGTCTCCGAGTCTCCCCATGTCTCTAGTGCCTCCGAGTCTCCCCATGTCTCTAGTATCTCTGAGTCTCCCCACGTCTCTAGTATCTCTGAGTCTCCCCATGTCTCTAGTATCTCTGAGTCTCCCCTTGTCTCTAGTGTCTCCGAGTCTCCCCATGTCTCCAGTGTCTTCAAGTCTCCCCATGTCTCTAGTATCTCTGAGTCTCCCCTTGTCTCTAGT
Source organism: Clarias gariepinus (assembly GCF_024256425.1). Taxonomy (NCBI): domain Eukaryota; kingdom Metazoa; phylum Chordata; class Actinopteri; order Siluriformes; family Clariidae; genus Clarias; species Clarias gariepinus. The sequence goes on along the minus strand of NC_071125.1, from coordinate 24,305,251 downwards.
GTCTCTGAGTCTCCCCATGTCTCTAGTGTCTCCGAGTCTCCCCATGTCTCTAGTGTCTCCGGGTCTCCCCATGTCTCTAGTGTCTCCGAGACTCTTGTCTTGTCCCCGTTTCAGCTTCATGTTAGCTTGAGTCTGTTTTTCGTCCTTAAGTTTGTGTCTCAACATGGTGCTTATATTTTGTGTAATGGGTATTAGAGCCTGTGTATTGTCAGTTAAGCAGGTATTTCAGCATAATGCTTATGTTTTGTGTCTTGTCATAGAGCCTGGGTATTGTTTAGTTATGGGTAGTATAATTTGAGTGTGTTAGTTTCTTTGTGTGTTTTGTTTCGTTGTGATTCCTGTTGTTCTATGTCCTGATTAAAGACTCTTTTGTTCGAAAACACCCCTCTGTGCCTATGCCTGCCCTTTTCTGCCCACGGCAATAACAGCCTATTAATGACAGCAGATGCAGGGGATCCAGTGTCTCAGGTAGTGAAGAAATGATGAAGCCTCTGACCAGCCACTCACAGCACATCACAACTGAGGTGATAATCGTGGGGAAAGTAGGATGGCGGTCCTTTGGGAATCTTTTCCCCTTAATGACAAAATTTAAGCAGGATATGAATAGGTGGACCTCTTTGTCAATTCTTTTTATTTATTAATTTTTTTTTTAAATGAACACAATTAACATGAAAGTACTTCAAGCAGCTGGTGGCCACACCAGATACTGACTGGTACTTTTGATTTTGAGCCTCCCTTCATTCAGGGACACATTGGGAAACATTTTTAGTTTATGTCTTATGGTGTTGACTCTTTTAGTGTTCATACAAATATTTACACATTAAGTTTACTGAAAGTAAAAACAGTTAAAAGTCAGAGGAGGTTTCTTTTTTTACTGTATGTATTCAAAATGATTAGATTGTCCCTGATTCTCCCTGATTCTCCCTAATTGTGCTGGTGCTGAGGACTCTGTGCAGATTGCCGCCTGTTCTTGAAAGATCGATATTTCTATATTGGGCAAAAGCTTCTCCGTGTATCGCATGATGGATTTTGTCACAGTGGCCTTGTTTACACAGAGGATCAAATCAACATCTGTTTCTCCTTCTGAAGCGGATTATAAAGTTCTTATTCAACTCCTTTGGGCAGATCTTATATTCCGACGGAACCGATACATCTATCAGATGATGAAGAATTCAGTATATATGATGTCAGACCAGTTGTTATTAATCTTAACATCAGTTTGCACAGGCATCTCACATAGGACTTTTGGCTGAGGAATTTTCCCTCATCTTGTCCTCCTTCAGATTCCAGTTCCACCATTGCCCCGGCACGTGGAACATGCTGTCCTCTTGGCTAGTGTCCGGTGGATGTTTTTCACCAGGTTGTTGTGTTGCCATATATACAGTAGGGCGTGTTGACCATTGTTTCACACATACTAACAATATAATTGTTAAACTACAACTAACAAAGCAACTGACACAAATTTATCAATCAAAGAAAACATGGTATCGGTGCTAAAAAGTGGAGTGGAAAAAGTAACTTTTCAGATAGGATCATAGAGCATAATTTTTATAATACTTACAGTAATGCTTTTTATCTCCTGATGATATATCATCTTTATTAAATATGCAAATACAGTTATATTGTTATCAGAAAAACACACTTGGTAATATACAATTTCATGCCCTTTTAAGTAGTGTCCATAACTTCTTTGTTCAAATTCAAATCTTTCAATGATCTTATTTGTCATTCAGATGAAACTTGGCCAATTAAGATTTGACAAAGCATACACCTGAAAAAGAATATTATTCTAAAATGCAAAACTAATGTAACATTAATTTGACATGGTCATGGGCACTACAGATTTTTTATTTTTTTTACTTTTAACAAAAAAGAATTTAAGCAACATTTTTTTTACAGGTCACATGCTTCTAGAAGTTTACACCAATTTTAGTACTGTATCAATACTCTTAACGAAATATGAATAATTTGCATTTTAAATGATTATTGTTTAATGTAGAAAAATTGCCATTTTTTTGGGCTCATATAAAATCATCTCTCCAAAACAGCTAAAGTTAGCAACTTAAAATGTTTATGAAAGCAAGATTGGTCACTTCCATGTTAGACATAACTTCGTCACACACATTTTCTGTATTATATGTATAACATAAATAAATAAATAAATAAATAAATAAATATATATATATATATATATATATATATATATATATATATATATATATATATATATATATAAAATCAGCACCAATCCTGTTCCGTTCCAATTGTTCTGTTCCACCAATTGGCCGATTATTATTATTATTATTATTATTATTGTTGTTGTTGTTGTTTTTGTTGTTGCTGCTGCTGATGTTGGCGCAGATAAACACGTATCATCATAATATCAAGGTAAGAAAGATTATTAATGTGACAAAATTATATTTACAAAACACAACCACTAAAAGTGAAATTCCTACAGGTGATTAATTTCTCACGTTTGTGTTGGTGTGAGCCATCAGCTCCTCCTCTGTAGTTTCAGGATATAATGAAAGCCACACCTTCCTCATTGAATTACAGGAGTGGTTTAATTACATCCTTCTGTTTCACGTAAAAAGGGTGCCAGCTTACAAACGCACACAATCACTTCATCTCCCGCAGATCGCACTTCCGGTCTTTCAGTCAACCGAGAATGATTAAATCTCATTAAGGGTCAAGTGGTGGGATCTGCGGCTACCCAGGGGACACACAAGCCCTTCTACAGCTGAGGGTTTTTCTCTGTTCTGTCAGGTAGGTCTGATTTACCGGCTACACCTTTTAATGCTTTATGCTTTATCAATGTACAGTATTATCTTCTATCATAAAAAACTGAATTATATATATATATATATATATATATATATATATATATATATATATATATATATTTATATATATAATATGTATAATATATATAATATTATTTAATATTATATATATAATAATATAATATAAAGCTATATATATATATATATATATATATATATATATATATATATATAAACACAAACAGAAGCTGTTCAAGTCAAAGCGGGACTTTTGATTGTGCAGATTATCCCAGTGTTTCTCTAGTTCTTGTGTACTATCAAGGTAAAAAGTATTTGTCCAAACCTGTTAATCTTTAAATTCAGGTTTTTTAATCTTATCGCCAGTAAAGGACACTAGTTGGTTGGTTTAGGAATTTTCCTGGCTTTATTTATAAAATGTATTTAAAAAAATCAAGCTTTGAAATACAATATTCCTTAATTTGTGCAATAATTAACAATTTAACTTCTTTAATACTCCTTAATTAGCTTGAACAAAAACCCACTTTAATAATAATACCTTATACAATACAAATATGCAACTGGTGAAGTGGAACAGAGGAAAATGTACACAAAACAAATTACGTGAAAATTTGCATGAATAATTTTTACTTCAAAAAATTGATTTGAGGGCGCAGTCTATTGTCATATATAAACTTTACAAAACCTAAATTAAAGTTTTTTAAATATTCAACTCATTTAAATCCCACAGATTAACTAATGACGCAAATGCACTGCTTGTGATGGAGACGATATTGATAAACACCTTTATATAGGGGAAGAGCTACTCTACCAACACGCAATCTGAACCACTTATGTCATTAAATATATATTTATATATAATCTAGCCATTCAAGTTAAGGTTAGCGCTGTCCTGAGTATGATTGTTTATCATCTGCATATGAGTCTACTTCACTTAAGAAATGTCAAAATGACTTATTTGAACAACATACTGTCAAAGGAAAAAGTCAAATAAAGTGTTGAAATATGCAATACTTCTTAATTTACTGTTTCACTTTAACCGTAACACGTTTTCATATTTTACAAATCAGCAAATGAAATGAACCCCTAAAAAAAATAAATTAGGAGTGAATTAGACTTTCAGGTACAGGTCACAATCAGCTTTATATACAGTATAAAAAAAATTTACAAACCCGAATTAACCTTTTTAAAAAATTTATTACTCCTATTTAAATCCCACAGATTAACTAAGCAACAGCTTTTCATCATTAAAGCACAAATATACAGTATGAAGATACTGAAGACCATAAGCGTAACTGTCCCACTTTACCAATATTCACCTAATTTACAAACAAACAAATGATAATAATTGAGTTATTTGACACACTTGTCAAACCTAAAGTATATCTATTAAATCATATTTCTATATACTTAATATGAATAAAGTTTATTGTTTATTAAACACATTTTTTATTTTAATACTTTTATAATATTTGCATTTAATTTAATTCAAATGAGGAATTGTTTTAATGATATGTTTATTAGGCAACTAATATTTTAAAATCCTATTATCTGATATTTTTAGGGGGAAAGTATTGAAAAAGATTTCAGTATCATCCACAGATTACAGAAACACCAGTAGAAATCTGGAGACAGTGCAGTGTATTACCCGAGACACACAGAATAAAATAAAATTCTAATTTTATTCATCACATTTACAGCTATAATAGTACGATATGCAATAAAATGCTTATCTGATACCTAAAATAGAAAATTGAGTATTCAAATAAAGTAATAAAATATGAAATAAGAGAAAATTATACAAATATAAAAACTGTTGGACAATTTACAACATGTACAAGTGATAAAATAGTATTCAAATAGATGTTAAGTGTATAGGTTATAGAGAATAAGTTACTGTACAACTGCGGGCAGTTAGTCCTCATTTGTGTAAAAAAATGACAATGTCCAAAGACAAGCAGAACAATGTGTTAAGAGCAAAGAATAGTTTTAGAAAGTCTTTTATTCCACAGGATGTTTTGCCAAATAAAGTTTTAAATCGTTTTTTATTTATTTCTGTACATGCAGTGCATTTAATAATAGCAGACTGAATCTATCTAACTATATACAGTATCTGACTGTCTATCCATCCATCGATCAAGGCATGTCGAAAATGTTTGAAGAATGTTAAGAATGCTCTTAATGATCTTCATTGTTGGCTCAAAAAACCTCATTATTTCATTACATATATTTTTTCTTACAGGAAGAAACTAAATACGAAAATGGGCACGCATCATTTCCATCATCTTCTTGGCCTTTGTGTTTTCCTGCTTCTCATTTCTCAAGGTACAAACACACATTTTGCAGATCTACAGAATGATAAAGTTAATATAGACTTTAATATAGAGCGCACAAAATGTGCAAACATCACAAAAAAAACAACTAAAAAAAACTAAAAAAAAATACAACTACTGGAGCCTTAGTCTGAAAAATTTACATTTTGGCATTTGGCAAGTACCCTTATCCAGAGCATTAAGGCATTTTTATCTTATTAAAAATGCGAGCCATTGAGGGTAAAGGGTCATGCACAAGGTGCCTAAAAATGGCAACCTGGGATTTGAACCTGGGACCTTTTAGAATCCTAAGTGAATCCTTATAGAAAACAGTTTTCAATTTTCTTGTCTCATATTTAAACATAAACCCAGGTGTTATTGTGACCCTATTGACAAGGTCTCTGTAATAAATAAATAAATAAATAAATAAATAAATAAAAGCACCATGTGGTTAATGTGAATGACACAGGAGGCTTATGGATAGTTTAAAGTCAGAATAAATTAATGCACGAGCTGGTTTGAGCAGAAGTGTTTACCTTAAGGCAAAACAGTAAATTAGCATAAATTCCACTTGTTGATGTTCTTTAATAAATAGTTTAATTAGTTTGGCTGCATTCTTTTGTTTATGATGAAGAAATATGTCAGCATGTTAAAATCTAAAATGTTAATTTTAATTGGAGTAAAGTAATTTTGTACTGTATTATACCAACATAACACCAATTCTAGGCCAAGGGTGGAGACAGAGTTCCTGGAAGCAATCAAAGCAAATATTTTAATCATTACAGGAGTGATTACTTCAGGTGATAACTGGGTACAAAAATGTTGCATCGCAATGTATTTCTCAACTCCAGTCCACACCTTCATCTGATAAGAAGGAAGAACCAGTACGCAGGAGAGTCTTTTCATGTGTAGTCCTTCTTCCAAACTTCAGTTAGTCCTTAACGCCATACCCTTGGGTATTCTGGTAGTCGATCACTAATGCCGGGTATTATTAAACCTCAGTGAATACAACCAATACTGTCTTTATGATACTGAAAATATTACTATTACACATTCTGTGGTTATACTGTACACTGCCCTGCCAAAAAATGTCACCACCTGGATTTAAGCAATAATAATTACTGCAGTGATTAATACGGTTCAGCAGCAACACGTCTGAACAACTAATCTTTTTATTTCTATAAACAACCATGTCATTGTGGTCGTGAGGAAGATGTTTCAGAAGGGTCAAATTATTGTACTGCATCCGGCAAAGACAACAAAAAGCAGATTGCTGAAATTGGGTTCACAATTTTCCAATACATTATTAACACCTGGAAGGACAGTGATTTCGAGGGATTTTTTACTTTTAGCGGTTCAACTCACCCATCATCAACACAAGTTTTGGAGAGACACTAATGTAACTCTGAACAGCAATAAATCTTGTGACATTGCCTAAGTTTATTGTACCTAGGCCACAGTGAATGCATGCCACAATCAAAAATTTGGCTGGGAAGAGTATTTTTCTTGCAGCCAAAAGATTATAACATGGAGCTCGCTCATTAACAATACTTTCATGAAAATTGTCGGCCAGTCAACAACCAAGTCCGTGTTTTTGCTAAATGCTGGATGAATGTATTACATGAGTATTTTAATGACACAAAAATCTAGAAAACAAACAATATCACTATTTCCCATTTTGTTTCCTTTTTCCCAGGACACAGTGACTTCGCAATTAATTCAAAGGCCGTTCTGCAGAAATGCACAGACCAGTGGACCCTGAAGGAAACCCAACCTGTACCGCGGCTTTCAAAAATGACCGTATGCCTGGACATGCGCTTGTTAACCATAGGAAAGTGGATGGCCTTCAGCTACACCACCCCTCACTCACCGTCCTATGAACTGGCACTGCAGGGTGACAGGGATGCCGTGTACGCCTGGCTCCAGGGTGTGCAGCACCGTTTCCCTGTGCGACTGGCACCTGAACATTGGCACCGTCTGTGTCTACACATTGACTCAGTACGTAACCGCATCAGTCTGAGCGTTAACAGCAGTAAGGATGTGCATGAGCGTATGGTGGCTGTTAAAGCCTTGCGACCCAGTGGCAACCTACAGCTGGGGTTTCATTCCTGGGAAGTCTGTCCAGGAAGCAGTATGGCCACTATTGAGCTACATCTGTTCAGAATATGGGGGGACATGAGGGAGCATTCAGACTGTGAGGATGGAACGATCGTAAGCTGGGACTCAAATTTGTGGAGAATCAGTCGAGGCCAGACCTGGATCCAGGACAACACACTCTCCTGCAGTGAGTACAATAAACATAAAGAGTTTGGCTTTAACCAAAAAGATTTTTAATCATTTTGGAAGTCTGGTAGTAACACACCTTAAAATTATGACAACAATTTTGACTGGAAAATAATGACATAACCATTCTTGAAAAAAAAAAACAACAACAGGTATGTAAGGGTAGTAAACCCCAGGCAGGATAGAAATTAGGATGGAGAATGAAACAATATTTAAGCTTCATATAACATTTGTATAGTATCACACACTTTTGTAAACTATGTACTTGTAGTTGTGATGCTGAGTTTACGTTCATGTTTCTATATAATCTGCATTATGACTCTACTCTCTTTTTATCCATGCAGAACCTTACACTACTACTACAATTAAAGCTCCAGTTGCTAATTCTACAATCAGGAGTACAACATTGAGAACTACACATAATTCATCAACTAATACATCTGCCACAACATCACATACTTCTAGTATGGGAAAAACTGTTAAAAGTACTACTGATACTCCGAAGGTATCTCAGTCTTCTGGAGATTCTACAAAAAGGTCTTCTACTTTGCCCAATGGTGTTAAACATACGACTCCTACATCCAAGGGTACTCAACCCACCAAAAATTCATCTTCTTTGGCCACTAGTGTTAAATATACGACTCCTACATCCAAGGGTACTCAACCTACCAAAAATTCATCTTCTTTGGCCACTAGTGTTAAATATACGACTCCTACATCCAAGGGTACTCAACCCACCAAAAATTCATCTTTTTTGGCCACTAGTGTTAAACATACGACTCCTACATCCAAGGGTACTCAACCTACCAAAAATTCATCTTCTTTGGCCACTAGTGTTAAATATACGACTCCTACATCCAAGGGTACTCAACCCACCAAAAATTCATCTTCTTTGGCCACTAGTGTTAAATATACGACTCCTACATCCAAGGGTACTAAACCTACCAAAAGTTCTTCTTCTTTGGCCACTAGTGTTAAATATACGACTCCTACATCCAAGGGTACTAAACCTACCAAAAGTTCTTCTTCTTTGGCCACTAGTGTTAAATATACGACTCCTACATCCAAGGGTACTAAACCCACCAAAAGTTCTTCTTCTTTGGCCACTAGTGTTAAATATACGACTCCTACATCCAAGGGTACTCAACCCACCAAAAATTCATCTTCTTTGGCCACTAGTGTTAAATATACGACTCCTACATCCAAGGGTACTCAACCTACCAAAAATTCATCTTCTTTGGCCACTAGTGTTAAATATACGACTCCTACATCCAAGGGTACTCAACCCACCAAAAATTCATCTTCTTTGGCCACTAGTGTTAAACATACGACTCCTACATCCAAGGGTACTCAACCCACCAAAAATTCATCTTCTTTGGCCATTAGTGTTAAATATACGACACCTACATCCAAGGGTACTCAACCCACCAAAAATTCATCTTCTTTGGCCACTAGTGTTAAACATACGACTCCTACATCCAAGGGTACTCAACCCACCAAAAATTCATCTTCTTTGGCCACTGGTGTTAAATATACGACACCTACATCCAAGGGTACTCAACCCACCAAAAATTCATCTTCTTTGGCCACTGGTGTTAAACATACGACTCCTACATCCAAGGGTACTCAACCTACCAAAAGTTCATCTTCTTTGGCCACTGGTGTTAAACATACGACTCCTACATCCAAGGGTACTCAACCCACCAAAAATTCATCTTCTTTGGCCACTAGTGTTAAACATACGACTCCTACATCCAAGGGTACTCAACCTACCAAAAGTTCATCTTCTTTGGCCACTGGTGTTAAATATACGACTCCTACATCCAAGGGTACTCAACCCACCAAAAGTTCATCTTCTTTGGCCACTGGTGTTAAATATACGACTCCTACATCCAATGGTACCCAACCTACCAAAAGACCTTCTACTATAGCCAGCACTCTAACATCTGCTTCATATCTTACTCCATACGCTAAAGGTTCTACTTCTTCGAAAGGGTCTACTTTTAAGCCCAATTCAGCTGTTGTGACTGTTCCTAGCCTTATTAAAACTTCTCTCATCAAAGATGCGACTACAAATCCTTCTCCTACCAACGCATCAGCACGTGTAACAAATGTTAGCGTGACTTCCACCAAAGCTGTTACAACAAGCAATACAGCCCAAACAAACACTAGAAGAAGTGTTACCCATAATTCAAATTCTGATACTTTTACTACTACTACATTTAATCATGATGCCACCAAAGACACTACAAGACAGACTAATCATACTTCAGTCTCTACTCCTTCTACTACTACCAAAGCTGTTACATCTAGTAATGGAATCACCAAAAATAATACGAGAAACATTAGCCATAATACCACATCTAATGCAGAATTACCAACTGCCAACAACACTACAAGAAATAAATCAGAAAATACAACTTTGAAGACTTCTACTCCTCGCAAGGCTGTTACCACCATGGGTACTATAAGAACTACTATCCATAGAACATCTTTGAATCCTTTACCTACTGTTAAATCTGTAACAAGTAGATCAAGCACCACAAAAGGTACTACATAACATTGGGGCCATGGTGTAACTTATTCTTTGCCCACTGGTATTACATATAGGATGTCTAATTCCAATGCTTTTTTTGGCATATTAAAAAATCTGCTAGGAAAAAAAATCATTGACAACAATGTACAGATAACAATATACAGAAAGCATGCATAAGAAGACAAATGTTAATATAATGTAGTTTCAGTTCACATATTCATGTTAATTTTTCAGTGCACTACTCTCTTTTGAACCGAAAAAAACTTAACATGCTGGAACTACCTTTGTGTGCGATGCATCTCTCGCGCAGTAGCTCTTGCCCTGTTCTTAGGGTCTCTATGTAGCAGCACCAGGCTTGAACTACAGTATATTGTAATGATAACGCCTGTCTTTGTTCAGACAACAGTTTATATTTTTGTGTGTGTGTGTGTGAGACAACCTGAAGTTGTGTCAAAGACACAAATAAATTATGTTTTTTGTTTTTGTTTTGTAACCATGTGAATTTAAATTAAATCTGTTGAACTCATAAATAAAATCTGCCTCATCATTGCTAATGTAATGTTTTTCAATGACCATAAAAACGTTGTAGTATAGAAAATGCATTCAGCATTTGTAAAAGATCTTAAAACCCTTTAACACCTTTGCAATACAGTATATAAGGTATATACTAGCAGGTATATACTATATACCATATACTAGCAGGTATATACTATAGCAGTATAAAAGATATATTATAACAACCTGTAGTTAAGTGATTTTGATTTTATATATTTATATATTTATATAATATGTTTAAGTGTACATTATTATTAATTGGAATTGGCCAAAAGTATAACAGCATACTACTGCTGCAATAAGAATATAATAATGGTATATTACTTGTATATTCATTAATCGTTGTGTCCGTTATGTATGTTATGTATGCACACACACACACACACACACACACAGACACACACACACACACACACACACACACAGCCAAATAGTGGCATACTAAGTGTACAACGTATACTTGAAGATGTTCTACTTTAGAACATAAAAGTAGACTTAATACAGTTAAACCTTGGATTGCAAGCATAATTTGTGCGCTTTATATTGTATATCAAAGCAAATTTCACCATAAGAAATAATAGAAGCTCTGACAATTCGTTCCAGAACCCAAAAACATTCATATAAAAAGAATTAGGACAAAATGTAAAGTAGAATAAAAATAAATTAACCTGCACTTTAACATTGAAGAGAATTATACTGTAACTGGTGTTAGAGGATGGAAGAAGCAGGAGCAGGGAGACTACTTCAACAACTTCCACATACACACACACACACACACACACTAACCGAATCAATCCTTTCTGACAGAGTCTCTGGTCACTGGAATCTTCTTCTTTTGCGTGACTTTAATGAGGAACTCTACTAGAATCTGTTGGAGAACTGCTCGAGACTTTTAACCTTTTTTTTTCCTCACGAGGGCAGTTGTTGCAGTACAGTGACTAAAGAAAAGTCACTACACTTGGACACAAAATTTTAAAAAAGCTTTACATGCGCTCACACATGTGGTCAAAATGTTACAAAACCAGTACACACACACACACACACACACACAGATGTTGACTATATAAGTGACGCACGTGGACTGAGACTGAGCATGGGAGACGATTACCCACAATCCCACAGCGCAATAGAGAGAAAAACCATTGGCTCAGTTGTGATCATATGACACTCGGCAGACACAACGATTAATAAATACACAACTCCAAGTGCATGCGTGCATGCGTACTACTCATATTTCAAGACCTCACTTGTTTGTCAAATACATTTTTTTTTGTACATTTTGCTCATCTTGCAATACACTCACAGACGTAGTTACTTGCAATCCAAGGCTTTACTGTACACTTATAATTATAACTTAAATACTAGTACAAAATAACAAAATAAGCAAAATAACTTATAGCTTATTTTTAGCTTCAACCCATTTAAATATTTTTACAAACTCGTTTTCCTGTCAATGACGGGTACTTCAGCTACATACTGTATAAGTATACTAGTCTGGCTGAAAGCACACTTACAGTGTCCTGCAAAACTATTCATACCACTTGAACTTTTAATGGCAGTTGGTTCAACTGGATTTTAGTTAAGTCAAGTCAAGTAAAGTAGGCTTTTATTGTCATTTCACCCATATACTATACCCATATTAGTGGAGTTTGGCGTTCCACAGGGTTCATTTTTAGGTCCACTGCTTTTTTCCCTCTACATGCTTCCTCTGGGCAACATAATCCGTAAGCATGGTATTAGTTTTCATTGTTATGCTGACGACACACAGCTTACTAAAGTTGAGCAATGTTTGCAGGACATAAGAAATTGGATGCTAACTAACTTCCTTCTGCTTAATCCGGATAAGACAGAAGTTCTAGTCATAGGACCGCATACAGCTAGGAGTAAAATTTTAGATCACACCGTAACTTTAGATGGCCTTTCTGTTCCATCAAGTGCAACAGTGAAAGACCTTGGTGTGATTATAGATTCCAGCCTTTCATTTGAAGCTCATGTAGATAATATTACCAGGATATTCTTTCACCTCAGAAATATTGCCAAGATAAGAAATTTATTGTCGCTAAACGATGCAGAAAAACTAGTTCATGCTTTTATCACCTCTAGGTTGGACTATTGTAATGCCTTACTGTCTGGTTGTTCAGCTAGATGCATAAATAAGCTTCAGTTAGTCCAGAATGCAGCAGCGAGAGTCCTCACTAGAACCAGAAAATACGAGCACATCACCCCTATCTTATCTACACTGCATTGGCTCCCTGTGAAATTTCGCATTGATTTTAAAATACTACTTTTGACATATAAAGCATTAAATGGTCTCGCGCCGCAGTACCTGAGCGAACTGCTAGTGTCTTACGAACCGCCACGCCTACTTCGTTCAAAGGATGCAGGCTGCTTGTCAGTACCGCGTGGATGCCCCGTGTGTCTCTTTGGGATGCGTCTGGTGTCTGGGGATGATTCTCTCTACCTAGAAGATGGTTCTGGCCTTGACTGGTGTTGGCAGCTGTTTCTCTGGGGACTTGACAGTTTGATAGTTCAGGACTGGAACTTCCTACAAGTCTACCTGAGTCTCTAATAACTACCTGGACTTCATATTTCAGTTTTCGACTTCTCAAATGTTTTTCTGAACATTGTAACCGGCGGAGCAGCGGCACTGTTGAAATGCTTTAAGAAGCGCAGGCGGGGGAAGAGAGCCGGCGCGCTCGTCAAGCTCCGACAGCGCGGCTTTAGAACTGCGCTGCCGAGTATACATCTGGCGAATCTCCGCTCTTTACCCAATAAAATGGACGAACTTTTCCTGCTCTCCAGGAAAAATAAGGACTTTTCAAACTCTGCTGCGCTGTGTTTCACGGAAACCTGGCTGAATGAAGCCATTCCGGACAACGCGCTACACCTGCCGGGCTTCCAGCTGTTCAGAGCGGATCGCGACACGGAATCAACGGGGAAATCGCGAGGCGGCGGGACATGCTTTTACATCAATGAACGTTGGTGTACAAATGTGACACCATTGAAGAAGATGTGCTGTCCTGATCTAGAGGCATATTTCATCAACTGCAAGCCTTTCTATTCGCCGCGGGAGTTTACCTCGTTCATTCTTGTGAGTGTGTACATCCCTCCACAAGCGTGTGTGAACGCAGCATTGCAACAGCTGGCTGCTCACATCACAGACACGGAGCAACAACACCCGGACTCGGTTTTAATTATACTTGGGGATTTTAACAAAGCAAACCTTAAACGTGAACTGCCTAAATACAAACAGCACATTACATGCCCCACCAGAGACAAAAATACTTTGGATCACTGCTACACCACAATAAAGGATGCATATCGCTCCGTCCCCAGAGCAGCTTTAGGACTTTCTGACCACTGCCTGGTTCATCTTCTCCCGACCTATAGGCAAAAACTTAAAACTGCTAAGCCTGTAGTAAGGACAGTAAAGAGATGGACCAGTGAAGCAGAGCAGGAATTACAGGCCTGTTTTGACTGCACTGATTGGAGTGTTTTTGAAGCTGCTGCCACCAATCTGGACGAGCTCACAGATTCTGTAACATCCTACATCAGTTTCTGTGAGGACATGTGCATCCCTACCAGGACTTTTTTAACATATAACAATGACAAACCATGGTTTACAGCAAAACTCAGACAGCTTCGTCAGGCCAAAGAGGATGCCTACAGGAGTGGGGACAGGATCTTGTACAAACAGGCCAGGAACACACTAACAAGGGCAATCAGAGCGGCTAAGAGAAGCTACTCTGAAAAACTAGAAAATCAGTTTTCTGTAAACGACCCTGCTTCTGTGTGGAAAGGCCTGAAAACCATCACTAACTACAAGACGCCAACCCCCAACTCTGTAGGGAATCAACAACTGGTTGATGACCTGAATGAGTTCTATTGTAGATTTGAAACACCCAGTTTCACACCACACCCCTGTCCTGACCCTCTTTCTACACCACCATTATCACCCAGTTTCACACCACACCCCTGTCCTGACCCTCTTTCTACACCACCATTATCACCTCTAGCAACCATCCTCTCTTCCCCCCCTGCACTCCAGGTCTGTGAAAAGGATGTTCGCCAGATCTTTCTAAAACAAAAGAGAAGGAAAGCTCCAGGCCCAGACGGCGTGACACCAGCCTGTCTGAAATCCTGTGCTGACCAGCTGGCTCCCATCTTTACACAGATCTTCAACAGATCACTGGAACAATGTGAAGTGCCTTTGTGCTTTAAACGTTCCACAATCATCCCCATTCCAAAAAAACCTAAAATCACAGGACTTAATGACTACAGACCAGTCGCCCTAACATCTGTGGTCATGAAGTCATTTGAAAGACTGGTGTTGGCCTATCTGAGGGACATCACAGGACCCTTACTGGACCCCCTGCAGTTTGCCTATAGAGCAAACAGGTCTGTTGATGATGCAGTCAACATGGGACTGCACTTCATCCTCCAACATCTGGACAAACCAGGGGCTTATGCAAGGGTCTTGTTTATAGACTTTTCATCAGCTTTTAATACGATCATCCCAGCACTGCTTCAGACCAAACTAAACCAGCTCTCTGTTCCTAGCTCTATCTGTCACTGGATCACCAGCTTTCTGACAGACAGGCAGCAGCTAGTGAGACTGGGGGAATTCATGTCCAACAGCCACACCACCAATACTGGAGCCCCTCAGGGATGCGTTCTCTCCCCACTGCTTTTCTCCCTGTACACCAATGACTGCACCTCTACAGACCCCACTGTCAAGCTCCTGAAATTTGCAGATGACACCACAATCATCGGCCTCATTCAGGACGGTGACGAGTCTGCTTACAGAAGTGAGGTTGAGCAGCTGGCTGTCTGGTGCAGTCTCAACAACCTGGAGCTGAACACGCTCAAAACAGTGGAGATGATTGTGGACTTCAGGAGGAACCCACCTGCACTTCCCCCACTCACCATCATGAACAGCACTGTGACAGCAGTAGAGTCATTCCGGTTCCTGGGCACGACCATCTCTCAGGACCTGAATGTGGGACATTCACATTAACTCTATTGTTAAAAAGGCCCACCAGAGGTTGTATTTCCTTCGCCAGCTAAAGAAATTCAACCTGCCACAGGAGCTGCTCACACAGTTCTACTCAGCCGTCATTGAATCCGTCCTGTGCACTTCAATAACTGTCTGGTTTGGCTCAGCTACGAAAACAGACATCAGAAGACTACAAAGGACGGTTCGGACTGCTGAAAGAATTATCGGCACTGCCCTGCCCACGCCACAAGAACTGTACACATCCAGAGTGAGAAAAAGGGCTCGGAATATCACTTTGGACCCCTCACACCCAGGCCACATTTTATTTGAACTTTTGCCGTCGGGTCGACACTATAGAGCACCTAACACTAGGACAGTCAGGCACAAAAACAGTTTTTTTCCCCAGGCAATCTCCCTCATGAACAGTTAAACATCAACTGTCAATAAATATATGTGCAATATTGTGTACAGTATCACAGTGCAATATACTGTATAATACCACAGATTTCAGATATTTATATAACTTATTTTAAAAGTATCTCACACCCTACTCCATTTGATGTCAAATCTTTTTTTTTTTTTTTTTTTTTGTCGTGCTGTTTTTGTCTTGTCATTTGTTTTCTGTTCTGGAAGCTCTGTCACTAAAACAAATTCCTTTTACGTGTAAGCGTACTTGGCAATAAAACTCTTTCTGATTCTGATTCTGATTCTGATATTAACATCAGTTAACATCAACTGTTATACCTGAACTGGCTAACACACCTAACACACAGTATGAGTGCAGATCAATCCCTGCTATCCGTTATCACCCAGATGAGGATGGGTTCCCTGTTAAGTCTGGTTCCTCTCAAGGTTTCTTCCTATTACCATCTCAGGGAGTTTTTCCTTGCCACTGTTGCCCTCGGCTTGCTCACCAGGGACAAACTGACCATTTTGATTCATACAAATTCACATTTCATACAAACTTAAATTATTCTTTTGATTGTGTAAAGCTGCTTTTTCGGCAATTGCAATTGCTAAAACGCTATACAAATAAAATTTAATTGAATTGAATTGAATATACAGTTCACTACACAGTTTAACAAAACAGCGTTTCTCCAGTACCAAGGTGCCTCATAGCTAGCTAAGACACCTAATTAGCTGACTAGCTTTGAAAGTACGTTCAAAAGGACAACAAAATGACAACATAAAGTGCACATGCAAATGTGCAAATGAGAAACACGACAAAATTTTTTGTTGAGATGGCAGGAGGGTGAAGAGTGTGTGTGATCAGTGTGTCTGATTAGCCACAATTCTGGTGGCTTTGCGGAGGCAGTGTGTGGTGTAGATGTCAGTGATAGAATCCAGATGATCTTGTCGACTGTCCTCACATCGTCCTGATCTTGCTGTCTGAGATGACGGTGATGCAGCTGCTCCAAAGCGCTTGATAGTCCCCCTATATTAGGATTGGTGATTGAACCCAGGCCTTCCTCACCCTTCTCAGAAAGAAAAGATACTGCTGGGTATTCTTGTGCAAAGAGCTGGTGTTGACGGACCAGACGAGCTTCTCCTCCAGGTGGACACCCAGGAATTTTGTGGTGTTGTTGATCTCCACAGAGGAGCCATTGATGTTCAGCAGAGACTGGTCGCTCTCTGTCCTCCTGAAGTCCACAACTCCTTTTGTTTTATCTGTTTAGAGACAGGTTGCTGTCAGTGGGTCTAGAAAGGGGGGGGTGGGGGTGGTATAGTCTTTATGTGTCTTATTCATGCGGCAATGAAAATTGCTAAAAGCGCTATACAAATAAAATTGAATTGAATTGAATTGATGAGCCTCTCGAAGCACTTTATGATGATAGGTGTGTGTGTGGAACAGGACGGTAATCATAAAGACTGGACACAAAAGACAATTGTGGGGGTCTTGAGGCACATCATATGAATAATGGCGCTGCTTAGAGAGATGTTAAAGATCTCGCTGGATTTAAAGTTGCACATTCCACAGAGATTGCCCCTTTGTCAGTCACTGAGAAGGTGCATGCTGCGAGATCAGCTAAATACTTATCTGTCCTCTTCCCCCTGGAACTGTCAGCTGTATTTGACACAGTGAACCACAAGATTCTAATATTTGTTCTTACATGCCTTGAAAACTGTGGGACATTATGGCAATAGTTTGCTTCTTAGACCTAGAAAATAGGTCATATGAGGTGACAGAGGGGATTCATATCTGCCCCACGCAGACTCTCTACTGGTGTCCCAAAGGGCTCAGTACTGGGTCATCTTCTGTTCTCCCTCTATACCCGATCTCTTGGTAAGGTCATATTTTCGCAATGCTTTTCATACCATTGTTATGCAGATGACACAAAACTTACTCTCTCCTTTTCTCCCTCAAACACTCAGGTTTGCACCTGGATCCCAGCATGTCTGGCAGAAATCTTATCCTGGATGGCAGCTCATCAGCTGAAGCTTAATCTCAGTAAAACCAAATTGCAGTTCATCCCTGGTGATCCATCCCCAGGTCAAGGCCTTGTAATGTCCCTGGACAACAATCCGTTCTTCAGTCACTGCCCGCAGTCTTGGGGTAACTCTGGATGATCACCTGTCCTTTCCCCCACACATTGATAACCATACTTGCTCTTGTTCAGCAGAATCCACCTATTTCTTTCTTCACATCCTACTCAGGTGCTTGTTTAGTCCTTTGTTATTTCAAGACTATACTACTGCAACTCACTCCTGTCAGGTCTGCTTCTGTCCACCATTTGTCCTCTGCTGCTGATCCAGAACGCAGCTGCACGTCTTGTTTTCAACCTTCCCAAGTTCTCCCACACTTCTCCACTCGCTGCACTGGCCTTCTGTAGCTGCCTCATCAAATTCAAAACCCTGATGCTTGCCTACAAGGCCAAAAATGGCCCAGCACCACATACCTCTCATCTGTAATCACACCTCGCACTGCACCATATTCCCTCAGATCCTCCAGAACTGTTTGGTTTGTCCCACTATCCCAGGGATTCAGGAAGGTGTGCATTTACTGTATACGCTTTTCCCTTCTGGCACCTAAGTGGTGGAAAGAACTTAACAGTGGTGGGCTAAATTTCTGTACAACTGAGACTCTGGCAATCTTTAAAAGACGACTTAAAACATATCTGTTTCTTTAGTATGTTAATCTTTCTGTGCCGTGTGACTGCTGCCTTTGAAGTGGTTGTGGATTTTATGGGTATTTGCATGCTTCACCTCCCTGATGCCCCAGGAAATTTTGTCACTTGTTGTTTTTAGAGCCACCTTGTCCCTCCACTCTAAAGGCAGTCTCGACTCTTCAGAAGTGCATGTACCTTTGCAGTAATCCTAATTTTCTTGGAGACAGTGACATTATTGGTGGCCTTGTTGATGCAGCTGGTTACTGATCATAGTGTCATATGATCACAACTGAGCCAATGGTTCTTCTCTCTCTCGCGCTGTGGAATTGTGGGTAATCATCTCCCATGCTCAGTCTCAGTCCACGTGCTCCTCCAAGCAGCCTGCCTGAACATGTTCCAGTCAGAGTTCTCATAACAGTCCTGAAGAGCAGAGATGTCTCTTGCTGGCCAGGTTTTCACCTGCTTCAGAGCCAGTTTCGAACACCTGATGAGTGGTTTGTATGCTATCTTTATATGTATCTGTATTAGCGCTAAGTGAAATTAACAATCCAATTATGAAAATAGTGGTGAATTTCAATGGTAAATAAAAACGTTACTAACAATGAACAATAGCTAGAAACCAGCAAAACGTTTTAACACCATTCCATGTTGAAATAAACACAGAGCCACCGCCACGAGTCTTACCACACAGATCTACGTTTCTGTTGGCATGTAACGCGGTTAGTCCCTCTAGCTGAATGGCAGCGTCTGTGATACTGTCGCTGAGCCATGCCTAAATTAAACAAAGATGTGGTAGTCTCTAAACTCACGCTTTTTAGCCTGTTGGAGTCAGATGTAATCAAATTTATTGTCCAGGGAGCAGACATTGGATACAATAAAGGACTGGAGAGCCAGCCGGCTAAAGATTGTTTTTAGCCTAGCACAGACCCCTGCCCACTTGCCGCACTTTTGCTTCCTCTCGCAACGCTTTTGATGTCCCCTCCTCCAAACACTGGCATCAGACGATGCTGAGGGCTTGAGGCCTGGACCCTGCAGCAACCCGAGAATGCATAGTTTTTTCTGCAGCTCATCCTGTATGTTGTTTATTGAGTTGTTGATTTGCAAAAGTGTCTGGCGGTGGTATGTACAAACACCAGTTGTTCCAATGTCCATATACGTGCTACAACATTCAAAATAAACAAAAGTCACACTTACGTCTGGCAAAGGCCCCACCCAGATATTACAGGAAATGCTTCCAGCAGTACAGCTAATCCCTCTAAAACTACAGAAGGAGTTACAACTATTAATGCCACTCCCAAAGATACGTATTACAAGTACTATCTCTACTACATCCCCTGGACTGAGCGTATCTCTCTCAGCATCACATTATTTCTCCATTTCAATCACAAATAAGTTTAACTTTGTTTTTATGTTTTAGCCAAAAAAAGTTTTTTTTTTCCTGTTTAGGAATAAAAGTACCTCCATAGGTTTAAAAGTGTTATTTAAAATGTAACATTTTAGCTTTATTACAATTATGCCACTTTTTCTCAGGTTGCCATATACAGTATATGTCCCATAGATTGGTTAGTGGTAGAAATAGCCTTCTAGCTGACGCACTGTAACTGGAAAAGTGTTAGTTAATCAGATAGTTTAGTGTAGTTTAGTTTTTAGTGACTGAGTGAAGTACCCTATTTTTAAATATATCTGTTAGGATAAAAATACAATCTTCTTCACAGTCTTGAATTCTGAATAAAGTGGTCGCATGTTTTTGAATTTGAAAGCTGATCAAGAAGAAGCACAAACAAGAAATCTGAACACCTTTTTTTTTTTTTTTTTTACTTTTTTCCCTTACCAGACCCAGTTGTCATGAAGTACACCTAATCACATTTATTTGATAAAAAAAAAAGTTAGTAAGAACATGTTGTACTGAAATTTTTTTTTAAACGAATTCACATTGTCTCTCAATTGTAGCATATTACTGGATGATTGTCAGTATCACAATAGAAGGAGGCAATAAAAGCAAAAGAGATGTTTAAGCCTCTGTATGTAAACCATTTTATTTAAAATGAATAAAAATATTAAGGACATAAAATATGTCACATACGGTAATTGAACTGAAAAATGTAAACAAATGAATGCAACAATTATAATTATAAACCCTATTATTGGTTTACATTCCCCTTTTATATCATCATTAATTGTGAATTAATGTTTGACCTACTGCACAATCTGAGTAATTAAGCATTGTCATGAGAGGGAGCGCTGTGTTGGTTGATGCATGGCGCGAGCATTAGAGCTAATCTTTTTCCGGAAATAGTACACTCAAGCGTCAAGTGTGATACTGCTTTTAAACAACAGTTCAATAAACAACATTTATTATCAACAGATTATGATTTATTTTTTATTTAATTATTTATTTTGCTCCGCCAACACGTATCCTTTAACATGGGTGAAAGTAGTTTTAAATTCTTACTGGTAGCCTGTAGCCAAAAGACATTAGAATATCAGCTCCGTTAACATCAGGGTTCTGGGGTCGAATCCCAAATAATGTTAAATAGAAAGCTAGGCTGCTATGATGGCTGTACAAACACTTGTTCCACACTTTTGGCAGTGCCCTTGATCAGGGAATTAGAAAGGGATTTGGGATTGAGCCTTGTTTAAGAAGCGAGTTTGCTTTGTAGCGTTAGCCGTGAATAAAAGAACACAGACGGTTCAGAGGCGATTCAGAAGGACTTAGAAGTGATTAGTGCAGAGACGGCGTGTTGTTTAAGACGACACAACGTTATCAGATGTGTGTTCTTACTGAAAGTGCTTCTGTGACTGGGTGTGAATGTGGGTTTAGTCAGACAGCTGCTCTCTCCTCAGTACTGCGGACCGTACAGACCTACTCTCACCCACGCTGAGACACACAGTTAGTGTCATTAACCACTGGACAACACCTGGGACACGCCCACTGTCAGATCCACAGTAACTGTTGTCAAATACACGTATTGAACACATATCTAGGGACTATTAAAGTAAATTGTGTCATATTGTACTATACTGCAACGCATCATATTAGATTCAGTGACACAGAATTGTTTCCTTTTGAACAGAGAGCATATTGCGTGGTAGCCTGAGGTTTAAACCCATTGTTCCAAGTGTGCTAACACGGTATGTGCAGCTGATACAGAATGAGTTTGTTGATATTTGTGTTGCTGGGTTTTAATTGTTCAGATACTGTTTGATGATGATGATGACGTACTTCTGGAATCCCCAAACCCTTCATTAGTCAGACACAATATACCATTATCTCATACATTATATATAAATTACTTGTTCATTTTAAAGCATGATTACAGTAATGAGAGTCTATGTTTGAAATGTGATTTACACTAAAGTAGTATTTACTGTATCGCTATGACCAAAAGACATTCTTGAAATATCTACACTAACTGCTGTCGAAATGACAAGTAAACACTAAGATTTTTTCCCTCTTTCTATTAGTTCTCCGATCTTTTTCCATCCATACATGTAATGTTTTACAAGAAATGAAAAATCCATCCACTGCATATTCAAATGAAGTGATTAACATAAAACAAACAAAAACAATATCACAAGAACAATACCACATGCCTAAACAGGTCCACGCCAAAATTCCAGGTAATAGATCACAGCTTTTGTGTTTGGTACAATTTCAAGACTTAATTGCTGTTCTTATATGTGATGACTAAACCCTGAGGGTTGATGCATTTATTTATTACAAAACATTAACCTGAAGTGTATAGAGGACATGAATTTTAGGTAAGTCACAAAAAATCCACTAACACTAAACCAGAGTTGTATTTTTTTTTTTTTTTTTTTTGCTTTTATCATTAAATCAATCAATTAATCCATAAATCAATCAGTCACTCAGTGCTGTCTCCTCCAGGACAGAAGCACTAAACGCTTCAGTTAACAGCCTGGTTCGATTAATCATCTTTATCAGAAAAGCAGCAACAGCACTTTATGAGCTCCGCTAATGGGAGAGGTGGAGAGACTGGGGGAGTGAAAGAAACTGGATTTTATTCTTATTAAGTATTTAAGTAGACGTTCACAAAGTAGGTCTGCTGATACATCGGTAACCTCAAAACTTAAACAATATTCCAGGGATGGGTTATTCAACTATTTTAATACTAATTTACAGTACCTCCATGGGTAAAGGATTGCGCATAGATGAGACCGCACCACCACCCGGAGGGAACAAGTATGATATTGTGGTTTGTTTTGGAGATTTTCACATATTGTGAGTTATTAAATATATAGAGTACGATTTTGGACTGAAATTGGAACTGTTATTCTGCACAATTCAAAGTCCTGCATAGACTGGAACACTTGTAATTTGAGTTTACATCTATATTTGATTACATATACATCAAAGAGAAAGAACAACATTAATGAGTTATTATTGCTGAATTGCTCTTACTGAAAATTTTTTGTCTACCCGTTTCTTATTGTGGTCTGTTTTTATCCTCAGCTCTTCCAACAGTTTTCTGGTTAACAGGTTAAACAAGATTGTGGTCCAACCCTGCACTAACTAAAACACCACTGTTTAGTTGGAATGTGTAAAGATCATGACTTGTCATGTCTGAGATAAACAGCTGAACTCTCGTGACTGTTGAACATCCAGTAATTTGACACTGTGCCGGTTCACAAACATGCACACACACTTAAGGCGAGAGAGAGTCTGTGGACCGGCACGTTGTCAGATTACGCGCGCACACACATAACGTTAGGCGAGGGAGAAATGCATTTTTAACCTTGATGGAACAGAAAGGCCATCTAAAGTTACAGAGTGATCTAGAATCTTACTTTTAGCTGTATGCGGTCCTATGACTAGAACTTCTGTCTTATCTGGATTAAGTAGAAGGAAGTTAATAAGCATCCAATTCCTTATATCCTGCACACATTGCTCAACTTTACAGTACACATTAAGTGATAACAGTTGTACATCTTTAACCAGGATAAAAGCCGTGCTCGATAACAGTGGAGCTCACTGAAATATTTACACTTCTGACCTGATTTGACTTGTTCACTTACGGTTAACTCAATTTCGTGGTCTGTTATTTAGACAATAAAGTCTGCATGTTGAGTTATTGTTAGAGGACAGTAGATCTGTACTGACACACAGGCTGCACATTAACGACTCTAAAGTAGATCCAAGTTTCATTTCTATAGTATTGTCCCGTGAGATCAGGTAATAAAGTGGTTGCTGAAATGTGAGGGGTGTACTTACTTTTGTGAGGGTATACTCACATTTCTGAGATACTGTATCTATAGCAGAGGCTCCACTAATAATAATAATAGTAATAATAATAATAATAATAATAGTAATAATAATAAAGTTTTCCTGTGGTGATGTCCTCTGTGAGGAGAAATATGTTTATGTAACATCAATGATACACAATCTGCCACAATTGGCAGAAAACCACAATTGAAAAAAATTATATACTGTAGTATGTTAATTGAATTGTTGTATCACCCAAACGGGGACGAGTTCCCTTTAGAGTCTGAAACCTCTCAAGTTTTCCTCTTCATGTTCATCTCAGGGGGAATTTTCCCTTACCAACTCACACATTTCTTAATCTTTTTTTTTTTTAAGTTTAAAATCTAAAATTGAAAGATTTAATGCTTGTTGTGACAATGCCTATTATTAAAAGTGCTATACAAATAAAATCAAATAGAATTGGATTAAACTGTATTTAATTTTATTTTGTTACACTTACTTGTATTTTCAATTTGCATCTTATCTTATTTTATCTACATTTTTGAATGAAATAAATGTTGCATTACGAAATTTTGACGTAACACTCGTATAAAAGGTGCTCCATGAAGTTGTAATATATTATATAGTTATGCATATTCTTATTAAACACCTTACTGGATTTTATATTGATGTTATTTTACTCTCTTTCAGGAATCTGTGTAAAAACATTTCTACAGTTTCTTGTGACGCTCAGATGAGCAGCTATTATGTTTTCTTACTATATATTTATGTGCTCATGCCATAACAATGGATAACATTTGGTTGTAGGTTTTTTAGGTGTGTCTGATTGCGTGTACAGCTAATCAAACCTAGATTAGTCTTTGGAACTACAGTGGCAAGTATGTGAACCTTTTTGGAATTTTATTAGTGGTGGCCGGTCATTAAGAGGCGTTGGGGCGCCGCCCCCTTAAAGTTAGGCAGAAAAGAATGCTACTTTAACATGTAATTATTTAACATAGTAATAATTTATTTTTATAATAAATTTTGTTTTTAAACGAATCTTTAACATGACTCAGAAGAACTAGTATCGCGGAGAGTGATTTGTTCATCTTCTACTGGGCGCGCATGCGCAAATCATGGGTTATGTACAGGAAACAGAATTGAGCGATTCTTTCTTAATGACTCTTCTACTTCGAGCCATTTGTTCCTTTGTCACGTGACACACATAGATGCTATGCAGTGCAAGAGATTTAAAAGAATGAATGACTCAGACTGGAAGATATAAGAGGTGAGCTACTCAATCTCACTCACTTACTCACTCACTTACAGACTCAGCTTCTATACCGCTTTATCCTGTATTTAGGGTCGCAGGGCTAGTCATTCTGTTTATTATGATATGTCCTTAGCTGCATTGTAATATTTTCATTACTGGAACTATGGCCAAAATTTTTGTATGTATGGAATGGAATGGAAGTATGTATTGGGACTCTTTTTATTGAAAGTGCAACATTTTATTTTATTTCTGATCAAAAGAATGAAATGAACTAAATGACTCAAAAAATAAGTCGTTCATTTTGATGAACGAAATTCAAAGAAAAGTCACTAAAATGATTCAAACTTCCCATTACTAGTAGGCATATAAATTTTTGAAAAGCATGTGATTTGAGGCTGAGCTCTAATTGGATTTTTTCAAATTATCCTTGGGGCGGATTACTGTGTGCCCCGAATCCTCCCACTTTTGTTCTTAGTGAATCAATATTGTTTTTAAATATTTGGGCTCATGTGATTGGACCATTCTCAATGAGTCTTATTAACGCTCAGCGGATTGTTAGTTAATGTATTAAATACAGTGGTGATTGACGTGGAAGCAGCTAAATATGAGAGAAAATTCTGTAATTTCTTTGCTAAAATACCCCTTCGCAAGGCCATCGGGTGAAGAAAGAACAAAAGGTAAAGAGCTTGGATCAGATCGACCTGATCTTCTAATTAAGCAGCAGTCACGTGATCACAGCTGAGCTTACACTGGGTGCTTTTCCAGCACTTCCTATGGCTATTTACAGGCGATTATTAAAAGTTTAACTTTAATTTTGTTCACACATTCTGATCTTTTATGTCTTTATTGAGAACAACAATAAAAACCTCATAGTGCTAGTGGAAATACTGTAGTATGTGAATCCTTGAGTTAATGACCTCAAAAAAGCTATTTGGTTTCAGGTGTAGCATACCTAGGGTATGAAAATGTGTTTGGAGGTGTGGACTAGAGCTACTTTGACTGATAAAAAACACTCAAACTTTTTGAGTTTGCTGACCACAAGAAGAGTGCGCTAATGTGAGCCACACCTCGCCAAAAAGAGCTTTCAGAGGATCTACAATCTTGAATTGTTGATTTACATGAACCTGGAAAGGGTCACAAAGTGTTTTCAAAGATTTTATAAATGCACCAGTCTATAGTTAGGTAGCTTGAGACACTTTGGGACTGTAGCTAATCTATCGAAAAGTGGGGGCCCAGTCAAGATGACCCGAAGAGAGAACAAATGACTCATTAATGACAAAGAGGCAAAGAAACAACCCCAAGGGCCAGCTAAAGATTTGAAGACATCCTTGGAAGTGGCTAACATCTGTGTTCATGAGTCTACAGTACGTAAAACATTAAACAAGTAAGAGGTCAAACACAAAGAAAGCCACTGCTTACTAAAGAGCACACTGTACAATTCCTTTTATGATTTTGAGATGTACGTCATATAATTAATATGATTAATATTTCTTTTGATTGTGTAGAGCTGCTTTGCGTCAATGACAATTGTTAAAAGCGCTTAAATGAATTACTGGACTTAATTATGGTTAAGAGCTAGGATTAATTTTATCAAAGCTTAATTACATTCGAGTGTATTATTTTAATTATTATTATTATTGTTATTATTATTATCATCATTATTTTTCCTGATTTAAAAGACTCATTAAAATTTTGATTCATAAAACAATTCTATTCTTAAATCATAATTTGATCGTTAACCATATGGTTTAAATGCAATCCTTAATGTTTCACAAAATGTATACAGATATTGATAAGTATAAGATTAGTATTTATAAACACAACTTTTATTAATGAACTTTAGTTATATAGTGTAATATAGAGTAATTGTGTTAGTTGTAGTAGTAAGGGTTAATTTTAATATCAATTTCAAGTTAGTTTTAAATTTTCTTAGGCTTACACTTTGTTTGAGCTCTGTTGTATTTTCCTTAATTTAGTAAACCGCAGGATAAATTCTTGCCATAGCTTAATTTTGACTCATTTTGTAGGCTGGCATTTTTATTATACAGCCTATAATAAAAGCAGTGGCGGACTGGCCATCTGGAGCTCCAGGAGTTTTCCCGGTGGGCTACTGGCCAATGTGGGCCAGCCCAGTCAGTACACAAATATATAGAAAATTCCACCCATATGAGTCCGTCGATCGCACTGACGCCGCAGACAAAGAGCACGTGTTTTATGTTACCGCGCATGCGGATGTATTGGCGTTCCCTAATATTAATTATTTTGGTCTATTCCACCTTACTACTCATCAGTGTAAGATATAGGGTACCACTCATCAGTGTAAGATATAGGGTACCACTCATCAGTGTAAGATATACAGTACCACTCATCAGTGTAAGATATACGGTACCACTCATCAGTGTAAGATATACGGTACCACTCATCAGTGTAAGATATACAGTACCACTCATCAGTGTAAGATATACGGTACCACTCATCAGTGTAAGATATACGGTACCACTCATCAGTGTAAGATATACAGTACCACTCATCAGTGTAAGATATAGGGTACCACTCATCAGTGTAAGATATAGGGTACCACTCATCAGTGTAAGATATACGGTACCACTCATCAGTGTAAGATATACGGTACCACTCATCAGTGTAAGATATAGGGTACCACTCATCAGTGTAAGATATACAGTACCACTCATCAGTGTAAGATATACGGTACCACTCATCAGTGTAAGATACACCACTCATCAGTGTAAGATATAGGGTACCACTCATCAGTGTAAGATATACGGTACCACTCATCAGTGTAAGATATAGGGTACCACTCATCAGTGTAAGATATACAGTACCACTCATCAGTGTAAGATATACGGTACCACTCATCAGTGTAAGATATACGGTACCACTCATCAGTGTAAGATATAGGGTACCACTCATCAGTGTAAGATATACAGTACCACTCATCAGTGTAAGATATACGGTACCACTCATCAGTGTAAGATACACCACTCATCAGTGTAAGATATAGGGTACCACTCATCAGTGTAAGATATACGGTACCACTCATCAGTGTAAGATATAGGGTACCACTCATCAGTGTAAGATATACAGTACCACTCATCAGTGTAAGATATACGGTACCACTCATCAGTGTAAGATACACCACTCATCAGTGTAAGATATAGGGTACCACTCATCAGTGTAAGATATACAGTACCACTCATCAGTGTAAGATATACGGTACCACTCATCAGTGTAAGATATACGGTACCACTCATCAGTGTAAGATATACGGTACCACTCATCAGTGTAAGATATACGGTACCACTCATCAGTGTAAGATATACGGTACCACTCATCAGTGTAAGATATACAGTACCACTCATCAGTGTAAGATATAGGGTACCACTCATCAGTGTAAGATATAGGGTACCACTCATCAGTGTAAGATATACGGTACGGTACCGTATATCTTACACTGATGAGTGGTACCCTATATCTTACACTGATGAGTGGTACCGTATATCTTACACTGATGAGTGGTACCGTCGGTACCACTCATCAGTGTAAGATATACGGTACCACTCATCAGTGTAAGATATAGGGTACCACTCATCAGTGTAAGATATAGGGTACCACTCATCAGTGTAAGATATACGGTACCACTCATCAGTGTAAGATATAGGGTACCACTCATCAGTGTAAGATATAGGGTACCACTCATCAGTGTAAGATATACGGTACCACTCATCAGTGTAAGATATACGGTACCACTCATCAGTGTAAGATATACGGTACCACTCATCAGTGTAAGATATAGGGTACCACTCATCAGTGTAAGATATACGGTACCACTCATCAGTGTAAGATATACGGTACCACTCATCAGTGTAAGATATACGGTACCACTCATCAGTGTAAGATATAGGGTACCACTCATCAGTGTAAGATATACGGTACCACTCATCAGTGTAAGCTGTAAGTACAGCAGGTCAGTGATGATGGACCAGTGCCTGCTGATGATGACCAACATCTCTCCCCTGATCTAAGTGAAAAGAATGGCAGGTAAGCTAAAATAAAATCAGTACCAGCATTAACTAATTATTATGGTAGTCAATATTAATTCAAAATAACGTTTCGCTGCATTATTTCGAATAAATATTGACTATCACACAGAAACCTGTTACATGTACTAAAATGTAATATGTGTTTTGTACATAATAATTTCACGTTTCCAAGATGAACATGAATAAATTATGTTGTATTTACACGAAATATAACAACTTGACATGTATTAGATTCAATCATGTTGAGATAAACCAAAGAGATCTTGTCACAATGAAAACCGGAAATAGCAAAACCGGAAATATCGCGAGAAGATATCGCGAGAAGAGAACACAGCGTGTTGAGAAGACAAACGTTTGGCGGGCGTGTGGAAAAGGTAAGCAGGAATTAATTCCTGTCTTTCTAAATAGAAACGAAATACCGAACATAAATGTCACCTGCTGTTTAGCGATGTTTAGTCACGTTATTTTGGTTTAAGCTATTTCTTGTATTTTTATTCACACTTAAAATACCGACGGTTATATGCGCGTGCTTAATCTGCGGTTCGGTTCTGGTTCGGTCTGTTCTCATGAGTTGTGAAGCGAGAGGAACAAAGTATAAATATTGTTAATTGTTAAAATATTTTAATTGAATATCTATCAAGATATCTATCTCTGTATTTTTCCACAGGTGTTTGTGAGTGAAAGTGTCCTGTCTGCATCTGACTTCAGGAGTTACCTCAGTGACCAACCGTCTCTAACCGTCATATTTAAAAGTCATAACGGACAGTTATAAAGTACAAAACGGTTCTGTTGGTGTTTAATTGTTTTTCTCTGATTAATACTTATTTGTGGTGTTTTATGTTTTGTACCTTTTAAATTGAGACCTCATTTGTAAGTTGCTGCTGGTGTAAAACAGGGTTTTTCTATTAAATATAAAATAAAAATCTCTGTTTTATCCTGTTTGTCTTATGTTTTTTTCCTTCACAGAATTCTATTAATCAGGGCTTGAAATGTAAATTTACTTAAGTTGGATCAACCCTGTTCATTTATGTTAACAGTATTAAATTATGTTGGACACAGCTGGAGTAAATAAGTTCAATGAACCTAATAAAATTAATTTAACTGATTAATTTTTTAAAATTAAAATTTCATAAAAAATGTAAATAATGTAAGCACTAAGAAATTGTTAGACTTTTCAATGATAATGGAGTATCATAGACATAATTCAATTACATTACAGTTGCACAATCAATTGCTATTGCAGTAAATTATAAAGATTGTTATGTCAACATGATTCTTTCACACAAGTTTAACATGAATGAAATACTTCAGTTTAGCAGGCAACATTTTTTGTAATTTGGCCACATTTTGATGATGTGGGACCGATGTACACATTAAAATCAAGTAAATTCAAAGGATTATTTTTTTCAGTGCAAATAATTAACATAACCTAAGTAACTATGTAGTTTACTAGCGTGAGCTTCTACTTTTTTTGTTTCAGCTTACCTGTTCAGTTTTATTGCCATTCTTTTTAAAATATTGTCTTTATAGTTTTTTATGTTGTTTGTCTTGACATCCTTTCCCTTGTTTAGTTGTTTTACTAATATGACCCAATATATGTCCAGTGATGCTTCAAATAATATATTTAAATAGCATTAATTTCTGTATTGTGTTATATTTTTATACTAGTAACTGGTAACTAATTAAAAGTGTATATCAACATTAATAAGCCAATGTATTATGATGTGGGCTGCTGTGGGCCAGGAAGCCCCTGCGTTAAAGTACTCTTTCCTTTTGTTTTAATCTAAACCCGTAGCTGCGCTCATCTCGTCCGAGGATTCTCCTGAGAGCTGGTGCCCAGACCCAAATCGGTATAATAAAAAAAAAAAATGCAACCAGTAAGCCAGAGGGCTTCTGGTTATCAGATGTTAAACATTGACTTGCTTGGAGAGCTAATTTACCGATATGTAATTTAAATGCAAGACATTTTTTTTACAGGGTCTGGATTCGATTCCTAACAAAGTATGATTCCCGTCTCTGTGTGCATGGAGTTTGTATGTTCTCCCTGTCCTTGGTAGGTTTCCTCTGGAAGGGATTGGCACCATGTCCAGGGTGTACCCTGCCTCGTGTCTTAAGTCTCCTGGGATAGCCTCCGCCCACTGCAAACCCTGAATACGTGAGATGGCATAGATCATAAGTGAGTGAGTGTGTACTCCTCTAGTGTATTGTTTTTCAAGTCAAATAAAATTGCTCTTTTTATCATTCTTTTTTTTCCGTTTGACTGTACAGAGGTACGACAGTTGTGCAATTTAGTCGTCCGCTGGACGTGTGTATTCTCAGTAAGGTTCTGGATACTTTGTTTTGGTCCAGTGCTGTAATCATCTATAATGGCACCGTCACAAGAGTAGGTGAGTGTGTGACAATTTGCATTAAACACGCCACTCTTAAAGGTGAGTTTCTTTTTATCATGCTTTAGTCTATGTATATAAGATGCATATAATAATCTAATTATTATATAAGTTAATTGGAAATGACACGTTAAAATAATTAGCAGATGGTCATGGTGACGGTGTGAGATTCTTATCACTGCTTAACATCTGCTCAGTTTATATTGTAAAGTCAGCCTCATGTCAGCATGATATGGTGGAAGGTAATTAAGTACATTTACATTGTTACATTGTTACTGAACTTTAAATTTTAATAAATACAATTTTTACTTGACTACATTTCTGTATGATGTTGCGTTACATAACCAGAGTGGTGTTATGTATCTGAAGTGGTAATATCGCCACCTGCTGACAGTGATTAGTAGTTGCATAATCTGCCTTCCCTCTGTGAAACACTCAATTATGTAGCAGGTCTTTAAAATCAGAAGTGGAGATGGTTTTAGACAGCAATGAAAAGAGACTGAGGGAAGATGAGAGAAAAAGAGGGAAATAAATAGAGGCAGAGGTCTATGACTTGAAGGCTACTGTGAGCTAAAACAAGTTTATTACTTTTGATACTTTATTAAGGTTGAAGGTAAGAACTTTTTTACTTTTACTAATGTAAAAATGTAAATGCAGGACTTCTACCTTCACTTGAGTTATATTTTCCCTAGGGTTCCTCTACTTTTACTCAAACACCCTCACCTGCTCACCTTACTCAAACACCCGCACGTGCACTTGTTTGTCTGTTGTCTGTAAAAAATAAAATAAATCCTTGTAGATAGTCTTCTCTAGATAGTTAGTTTTTGTTAATTTATGTTGTAATTTGTGTTAGGTCAATCTGTCTTGTCTCTGCTAGCCAGCTGACTAGGTAGCACCTTGGTCCTGGAGGAACGTTGTTTCGTTTCACTGTGTACTAACTGTATATGGTGGAAGTGACAATAAAGCCTACTTGAACCTGTTACATTTCACACACACAGTACAGCTGTGGTCATAGCTCTCTTTGAACATTGTTGGTTCTGGCATTTGTTTAAAATCTCCTGGTTTTTACAAAAACCTGAACAAAAAAAGCTGGCACTTTTTTTCTGTTTTATTTTTAGATATAAACACTCAAACTGTACATGCACACTTTCAGATGAACTGTTTTGGATAAGTTTGTACTTTTTGCAAAAAGAAAAATGTTTTTCTCAAGCATGTCTGAATGCACTTATCTTATTTTGCAGTGAAATCCATTAAATAACTATCAAAAACATACTCATTAAACATATTTGTGGTAAATATCCTTTCAGTGGTTTGTAGCAATTTTGACACAAGATGTCAGGAGTCAGCTTTCTTTTAGATCTCTTTGCAGCTCTATGTGGGATCGCCGAAGGAATCGAAAGCTACACTCTTTAGTTCAGTGTTGACTTGGAAACCCTAAAGTAAAAAAATGTGTGATCTATCAAACAACCACCTGCTCCACTCCCTCAGCAACCAGTCTAACTGGAAAGCAATGTCATCAGAATGTTTTAATTAACATACTTTATCATTACTGGTAATTATCTCGGACACAATGTTTCCAACCATTATTCCCTTATTTTTCTTTATTTGTATATTATACAGTACTCAAGGTCAGGTACGAGCTTTACTGCTAAAAGAAACACCTCTCTAGACCAGTCCCAGAAACTACAAACATACTAAAACTGCCATGACGTGGCACAATCGAAGTTTATCCTAAACACACTATCATTTTTCTATAATATAAAGATTTAATTACCATCCCACATGACATGACATAATCAAACACCATTTTAGGCAACTAAAGTATGAAACAATTAGTTTGTAATCAATTTAAAATCAAACATGCAATAAACACAAATGGGTGTTAAAAATATAACACCAGTAAGGGTCCATGACATGACATACAGTAATTAAACCCTGTTATAAACACAACTACATCATTATTATTACTGGATAATGCAATATACAGTGTAATCAAACACAACCTTAGATGTTACAAAGTCATCACCATTATCATCATTATTCCATTATTAACCTGACAGAATTAAACTTTGAATGTTAGAAATATACAAACACCATTTTACATTGTAATAGTTACAGCATGACATGACAGCAGTTTGTCCAGGACATGAGAGAAGCCAACACCACCATAAACACTTTATCAGCATTAACCCATGACATGGCAGAATCGAACACCAAAGGCAGCTTCAGTAATTGTTAAATTGTTAATTCATTACATCATCATCTCATTACATTGAAGGTGTCACAATGACACCATCCTGAGTACACAGTGAAACGGAATCAAACACCACATGAGACATTACGAGTCAAGTTTAAGTCAAATAGGCTTTTCTTGTCATTTCAAGCCTTTACAGTTCAGTACACAGTGAAACAAAAGTGGTTCCTCCTGCACCAAGGTGCTACATACAACACGTTACTGTACAAATTAACAAAAGTTACTAACTAGGTAACTAAGACACCTAATTAACTGACTAGCTGAGACAAAACAAATGAACACCATAAATTTATTATTATAAACTATTTAAGTACTATACAAAAAAAAAGACATCAATGTGCAACAACATGACACAATGCAATACGTTGCAGTAATGAGTTGAGTGCAACTTGTCCGTAAGATGATCGATGAGAAACAGTAAACAGTTCTTGTTAAAGTAGCAGCAAAAACAGAAAAAAAATATCAGCGTATTCAGTGTGTGTGTGTGGACGTACAGTATGTTTATCAGTCGTAACTTGTTGAGGAGACGGATGGCTTGTGGAAAGAAGTTGTTGCACAGTCTGTATGTGAGGCCTGAATGCTTCTGGACTTTTTTCCAGATGGCAGGAGGGTGAAGAGTGTGTGTGAAGGGTGTGTGTGTCTGATCAGCCACAATGCTGGTGGTTTTGCGGAAGGAGAGATCCAGATGATCTTCTTAGCTATTTTCACTATCCGCTGTAGGATTCTGCGGTCCGAGATGGAACAAATCCCAACCAGACAGTGATGCAGCTGCTCGGGATGCTGTCGATAGTCCCTCAGTAGAATTCAATTCAATTCAATTCAATTCAATTTTATTTGTATAGCGCTTTTAGCAATTTTCATTGCCGCAAAGCAGCTTTACATAGTCAAAAGAATTATTTAAGTTTGTATGAAATGTGAATTTGTATGAATCAAAATGGTCAGTTTGTCCCTGGTGAGCAAGCCGAGGGCGACAGTGGCAAGGAAAAACTCCCTGAGATGGTAATAGGAAGAAACCTTGAGAGGAACCAGACTCAACAGGGAACCCATCCTCATCTGGGTGAAACAGAAAGCAGTAAAAGATGAAGTAGAAGATGGTTAGAATCGGCTGTGGAGTGAAAGAAAAGATGCTACTTGTTTGAAGGGCTGGTGTTAAGGGACCCGGAATTTGGTGCTGTTGATGATCTACAAATTAATGTTCAGGAATTCGGAGTGGCCACTGCGTGCTACTGCTGCCCCGCCATCTTGTGTATCCAACACCCACGCTGTTCCGTAGCATGAATGCAACACAACAGAAGAATCGCATCCTTCCTAGGAAAGTAAAGAGTATTACCTGTTAGAGATCTTTGGTCTACAATTATTTAAGCTTCGTTAGCTGCTTGTTGAGGTGTGTGCATACTGTACAGTAAGTGTTGAAGCTATTTGAGAATTTTAAGCTTCAGTTCGTCTCTGAAACATCCTGAGCAAGCTGAGACGAACTTCCTAAAACCACCAGATCATTTACATCACTTTTAACATCACGAGCTCCCGAGTCATATAAATAAATATATATTTAATCTTGTTAAATATATACTTTTTATGGAGACTCATTCAGATGAATTGTTTCACAATTAGATTTTTGTTTTGCATAGTTTATAAATTCATAAATGGTATGTTAAATCGTAAATGTAAAAAAAATAGTTTCAATAATACACTATTATATAGGTACTGTATTTTTTTTTAATTCAATATGCAAATAAAATTCATTATTATACATTAAAAGTTAGCAGTCATTTTATTAGGTACAACCACAACCTTTATCTCAATCATAAATATTTATTATTTATATGATATTATAATATTAAAAAAACACCATACAAATAGCATTTTTAAACATTATAACCACTGAAATACTAAATGTGTATGTGCGTGTGTGTGTGTGTGCGTGTGTGTGTGTGTGCGTGTGTGTAAGAGAAATTTCCATCACGTCATACAGCAAACAAATACAAGGTGACCGTAAATGATCATAGATGATTAAGTTAAAAATGAAACTAAACTAGTAAAGAAATTATATAAACCTGCAAATAAATAGAAAAACCTTATGGTGCTTTAGTGCTTAGTAATCTCTGTACCAGTTTCAACATCAGACTCAAAATAAGACAAAATGTAGAATAAAAAGTTTTACCAAAATCTAACATAGCGTTACGTCCTGAAGTTCCACCCCATATTAAGCATCAGGAAACAACCAGAGAACAGGATCTAGATTATGAACAGAAACTAAACACGCTGGAATGCATTAAAGCTAGCTAAAGCTAACTACTACCACATAATAGCAACAATAAACAATAACAAACACCCAAAACAAAAATACACCCACCAATCAGAAACATAACACAAAACAAATGAAGTGATTAAAGGCATGAGACACTCCGGGGCTGATAGGAGATGTAGTCCAGTGTCTCCAGGAAGATTTATAAGAATATTTATTCTTTTTATAGCACATCAATTACAACCAATTTTTTTAATCTATTTCTACTGTTTCTAGTACATTTTCTTACGTGTAAACGTCTCTGTCCTGAAAAAGTTGGAAAGGTTTACATGAGACGTGTGATATTTTAAAGCACTAATACTGAAGACTCCTTCCATAGAAATTCAGTTATTCCATAACTTTTGCCAAGTGTTCAGCTCTGAATAGAGCAAACAAGGTGTTTAGATAAACAAGTAAGATTAGCTGCACTCAATTAGTCAACTCATTAACTCATGCAATTACATATGACCTTTACAATGCTGTAACAACATTTTTTTCATATTTGATACTAGGGATGGGAACAACCCGTCACCACCCGAAACGATGTTATCTTTATACCTCGATTATATCTTTATAATCATGTATATCACGATTTTATAAACATCCCAATTAGCTATTAGAATTTTTCAAATTTTGGTACAAATTTAAGACCATGATCCTTAAAAAAAAATAAAAGTTTCCATAACTCGAAAGTTTTATACCTTAGCTTTATTCAGCAGCTTCACAACTGAATTGAACATGAGTAATTAAATGTAGCGTGTTCTTTATAACATTAGTTTTCACACATAAAATCCAAGAGAGACATTAAAACAATGCAAAATAACTTCAACTTTAAATGTTACAAGAGCGTAACATTTAAATGAAACAAAAGGCTACATTGTCACTGAGCAGCACGTACCTCTGTCATCCGCCATGATTATTATTATATTATTATTATATTACCAGAGGTGGGTAGAGTAGCCAAAGTAAAAGTAGCTGTACTTCAAAATAATATTAATCAAGTAGAAGTAAAAAGTAGTCATCCAAAATATTACTCAAGTAACAGTAACAAAGTATTTGGTAAAAAATACTACTGAGTAACTGAGTAGTGAGTAACTGTTTCATTGTAATGTCCGATTCATTTTGTTTAGAAATTATCTAAGCAGCCAGATAAAATGATAAAATAATGTACAAATTCTGACATTTTCAAATATTAAAATAATCTGTGAAGAAGAATGTTGTGATCAACAGTATTAAAGAGCCGGAGACAAGTCCAACAGGATGAGAATCGATGGAAAACCAGCATCAGTCGACATCAGCAGGTCATTCGTGACTTTAACCAGAGCTGTTTCCACGCTGTTGCAGGGGCGGAAACCAGAATGGAATTTCTCTAACAAATTATTTTGTTTTAGATGAGACTGAAGCTGTGCAGCAATTACTTTTTCCAGCACTTTTGAAAGAAATGGGAGGCTAGAAATGGGCCTGTAGTTTGCAAGTACTTCTGGATCTAAGGTGGATTTTTTTAAAAAGAGGTCTGATGACAGCAGAATTCAATGTAGCGGGAACATTTCCATTCTAGAGAAAGTGATTTATTATCCTGGTAATCAGGGGACTTAAAGCACAAAGGTTGGATTTAACCAAAACTGTAGGAAAAGGGTCCAAAGCACAATTTAAAGGTTTTATCTTTCTGACAATGACCTCAACCTCTTTCTGCCCAACTTTAGAGACACAGCTAAAGGTTGCAGATTCCCTGGCTGTGGGTCATCCATCAGGACAGGTAGTGCAAAGGAACTTGATAATGACGAGCGGATGGTATCCACTTTTTTCCTGAAGGACGTAATGATGATATTGCATTTCTCCTCCGTAGCTTCCAGATGAGATTGAAATTGTGGTTTCAATAGGCGATTAATAGAAGAGAAAAGGTGCTTAGAATTTCCAGAGTTATTGTTAATGATATTTGAAAAAAAAACTGTGATCTTGCAGCTCTCAATGCTCTTGCATATGCCTTGATGTTCCCTGTAAACTTGCTTATGAACAGTGAGTCCTGAGGTTTGTAGACGTCGCTCAAGAACACGCCCAGCTGTCTTCATCTTCCGCAGCTCACATGTATACCAGGGGGCTGAACGTAAGAAGCAGACAGTTCTATGTCTGACAGGGGCATGGAAATCAAGTAGATTACTGAGGGATTGGTTGTAGAAGTCAACTGACTCAGTGACTGAGAAACATTCAACAGAGGAGAGATGATGAAGATCTTTGCTCAGAGTATCTGGGTTTCCAAATTTCTGTAACATATTTGTCGTTTTGCTTTTGTAAGGAAACAAGTTTTGTGGGAGTGACAGCTCCATTGAAACCCGTGGTCGGACACCCCCAGATCATACGCAAAAAGGTTGCTAATGGGTACAGAATTTGTAATAACCAGATCCAAGTTATGCCCTCTGAAATGTGTAGGAACATTCACATGCTGTTGAAGATTAAGGCAGTCCAGGCAGTCAACTGCCAAATTGCAGGAGAAAGTGTCTACATAAACATTAAAGTCACCGAGTATAATTATGTTGGCAGAAGTGGTACAAAGGGATGTAAGAAACTCATGTATATGCTGAAATGTCTGTCTGTTTTGTCAGACAGAAAAGACACCGCATTATGAAGCTGTTCTTTTGCACTGTGTGTAAGCAAAACATGCTTTTTAAATGAGGCCAGGGGTGTTCATCCTCTTCTGTTGTAGCATTGAAGACAGACGACTCGTTCTCCTTCACGCCTGAAGATTTTTTTCCCGCTGTGTAGCAAGTTTGTGTGTGGCCATATGACTACATGTGGTTCTTGTTATTGCGGATGCTCGGTCAAACGGAGTCATGTGATTATTGTTGCTATGCCTAATTGATGAAAAACTATCTAATGTGTAGAATAAATGGTTAGAAAAGTAACGGATCGTGTGGAGCTGAATGTAGCGGAGTAAGAGCAGCGTTTCTCCTCAACAACTCTACTAAAGTAAAAGCAAAAAGTATGGTGAAGTAAAGCAGGGTGGGTGAAAATAAACTAGGGAATATTTAATGGGTATAGAACCCATTGTAGTATCACTGGAGCGCCACCCCATGGTGCAGCTCCCCATTTTGCTTTTCCTGTGCGTGCGCAGTTAGACCAGGATGATCCAGGACGTTGGCTGGGACGACACAGACCTCAAGGACGGCCTCAAAGAAGTCCAGATCTCACCTCATGTGATTTTTTTTCCTGTGGGGCGATGCAGAAGAGGAGGTGTACGGGACAAAGTCTCGTACTCTGGAGGACTCGAAGACATGCATTTAGCAGGTTCTCAGCAATATCCCAAACCACTTCCTTCAAAAGACTTTGTGTTCCATCCCCAGCCGTTTAAAGAAATTGGTTGACGCCACCACTGCCTGCGTTAGAGATTTACTTTCATCTTTTGTACAGTATGTAATAAAGTACATGTACAATTGGTTTCAGTAAATTTGTATGAGGAATATGGACTTCATTACCAATTTCTAATGCCTAGTTACTCCATACCCACACTGTACAGTAGTATCAGATACATGTATTTCGCCCTCTAGTGGATTACACACTGTATAGTCCAGTTAAATACCTGGAATATCATTTGTTTGTCCTGTCAGAGTTTTCAAAGATATGGATGATTGATGATTCAGACTTTAAAGACTATCAAACTTACCAACAGATGACCTGAACAATTTGTACAAACACATGTAAATATTTAAAGTGAATAAATTACTTCCTATTTGGAAAGGAAAATGGTAAATTTTGTTTCTAAAATCTCAATTTGGGATGACAAATAACCCCAAATTATGAAAAACCAAGACATCATATTTGGAGGGCATTATATTTATTCTCATTTTCCTTCTAAATGTGTGATAAAGAGTTCATAGTAAAAGATTTTTATTTCATTTATCAGACTTTTAGTTTAATGCAAAAAGCTTACAATCTTATAATATATAGCATGTAGTGTACTGTCTCTAGCATGCATTTTCTTGAACCAAAGAAAACGTAAATTTTGCAAACAACTGGTTTCTTTTTGCACCAGTGACATAGCTCACATTCACTCCCTGACTTCATGCAACTCATAAACTCGTGCATGACTCATAAGGACATAAAATCGATATTACAATTAATCTGACGTGTATGTGGAATGAAAAACAGGAAGAGGCGTATGGCAGTAAGCACACTAAATAAACCCAGAGATGCTAAACCGGTCTGCACACCTTCACACCATCTAATATTTAATATCTAATATCTAACGCATGTGAACACCCTGTCCTCTGGATGTGTTCCCGGCACCAGAGGACACCATGCTTATGATCTCTGCTTCAATCCATACGTTTTATGGATCACACTCCTTTATCCACATGTTTCATCACAGTTCTGTGTACTTGCCCTAAGGATAGCTACGTATAAGTTATTGACTTGTCGTCCTTTCAGTCTGATCCCCTTACGCAAAAACATGACACCACATCAAAGCCCTGAGGTTGATTTGTGTTTTTTTTTTTTTTTTTTTTTTTTTATAAAACTCACAAACAAAGGATGGGTTACATTTCTGGCATCCACAGCACAGACATCCTGGAAATGCCCAGATCCTGCTCACATCCTGATCCTGATCATGATCTTGATTCCAGAGCAGCTGCTGCATGAGCTTTTTAATCTCATTAAATCCACTAAAGTCACACCAAAATCTCTCTTAAATGTGGTTCGATGAGAAGTACAGATTCTGTGGATTGTCAGTAAGACCAGTGATTAAGTTTGTATTATTGAAAATGTTTAGTCCAAAGACATGCAGGGTAGACTAAATGGCGTTTATAATCTGCCTGGAGTGAGAGTGTGTGCTTGTGTGCCCTGCAGATAGGCATTACGCAGGGTGCACCCAACCCATTGCCGGGCACATGCACACACCTCCATCTTTCAAGATAGGAACATTTGGAAACACCAATCAAATTCAAATTCAAATTTTATTTGTCACATCAGCCTACAGTGCATGTTTTTGGCTCGTGGGAGGAAACCTACCAAGCATGAGGAGGACATGCAAAGTCCACACACAGATAGTGGAGGCAAGATTCAAACCTCCAATCCTGGATGTGCGAGGCGATAGTGGACAAACCTCCCGGGCCGTCTTTGTAATTTTAAACTCCCTGTGGCTTAAAATAGTCACAATTAACTTTTACAACTATTTAAAATGCAATTTAAAGCATGAATAGGGGTGTATTATTATTATTTTTATTATTATATAAATAAAAAAAGTTTTTGTCTGTACATTGGGTCAGAACTCGCTCTTTCAATTATATCTTTATGTTTCATATATTGGAGGACAGAATTTTATGAAACTTTGTCAGTACTTAAGGATTTGTCTAATTTAAACCTGCTTCATTAATTAAATCAAAATGTTAAGTAAAAGGAAAGTTATGAGGAGTGATGTGCCAGATTATAAACCACAAGTTTTAAGAGCGTACTGCGCATGCATCAAATTGTGGCCGCGTCTTAAATCCACCACTGGACCATATTTAATGAAACTTTTGCAGTTCTTACAGTACAGTAGATACAGTGGTGGACTGGCCTCCCGGTGGGCCGCTGGCCAATGTGGGCAGGCCCAGTCAGCTTGCAAATATATATAAAAACAATGACGGAAACCATAATATTGCATCTCTTTTCTATGCAGACGAATAAGTGCCTCGATTGTGTGTTTGTGTGCATGTGAAAGTATCGCCCTCCCTATTAAGGGTTTATTCCATACATGTCCTAATTCCATAGTAATTTACTGAGGAAGAGGTATTGACCCCTTCTCAATACAGTGAAATAATTAATAATTTCCATGGATGAAAATGGGGGGAAAAGAAAAGGTTTGGGCTGAAACGTTACATGAAAAAAAGAAAAGGTCTTGAAAGGTAGATGCTGTAAAATGCTTTAAATTAACATATTCTGCCTTTGGTGTTAGGGAAAGTTGCAGTTCCACAGGGTCTGACGGCTCTAACAGAGTCAGTGATGATGAACCAGTGCCTTCTGATGATGACGAACACCTCTCCTCTTCTCTACCCAATTCGAGTAAAAAGGATGCCAATCAATCTGAACCGGTAAGCTAGAATAAAATCAAGCTTAGCAGCATTAGCTCAGGCTAGTAAATTAATTACTCGTTTTTATTATTATGGTAGTAAATATTAATTAAATATAATGCTGATAAACATTATTTGAAATTAATATTGGCTATCATGATAATTAATAGCCTGAGCTAATGCTTCTACTGATTTTATTACAGCTTACCTGTTCAGTTTGATTGGCATCCTTTTTACTCTGCTCAGGCAGAAAAGTTATTAATGTCATGGTATTAATTATAAATGAATTATATAACGAAATGCAGCGGAATATTGTGACTAAATGACTTTATTTTAGTATTAAAATAAATAATTATTATGTTAAATAATACATGTTAAAGTAGCATTCTTCTCCATCCTAACTTTAACTGGGTAGCACCCCTGCGGCCCTTATTGACCGGCCGCCACTGGATACAAGATAATACGTACTGTACTGTACACCCCGACCAGCTAAAATATTATCTTTATTGTTTTATTTCTTGTTTATTCTTTTGTTCTTTCCTTTGTCTTTTTGTTTTAGAAATATAATCCAACAAGTGTTCAGTGATACTTCGAGTACTATGTTTAAATGGCATTTATTTCTGTATTGCGTTATATTTTTATACTAGTAAGTAGTGTTAAAAATGAATCTTCACATTAATCAGCCAATGTATTATGATATGGGATGTGGTGAGCTGCTGTGGGCGGAAGTCCAGGGTCACTTTTTAGTCCCAGTCCGGCCCTGCTTAGATCTCTACCTGTAGTTTAATCTGCACCATCAGTGAATCTAAATGTAGAGTAAAAGTGATGTTATGAACAGTTATGTGTGGGATTTAATAATCTACTTTAAAATAATCTACTGTCTCAATGTAAACAAACACCTGCACCAATAGATATTAATTAGAAAAGATAAAGTGAATATTTTGACTGGGATTAGTTCATATTTTCACTTTGGCTGAAATAACAGCGCTGAAGTGGTATAAGTGAATTTTAACACGCTGGAGTGGTTTTAAGACAAAACTTCATCTTTATCCTTTGATCTACTTTTTTCATTTCTCATCTGTGATTCACTCTCCGATTACCGAACAGGGAGTGTATTTGTCTGAGCACCAAAGAAGGACAACTTAGTGTAAACAAGGCGTAAGATACTCAACCTTACAGAATGGGATTTCTTTGTATTAATAAGTTAGACAGAGAGTTCTGCTGTACAGAGAGACACACAGACAGACATCAGATTAAAAAAAAAAAAAAATCTTTAATCTTTTAACTGTTTCTGCAAACTATTTAACTGTCCGAGATGCGTCCTAACACTAGTAATTGTGGTTTGTCTGGATCTGATCCTCTGTAACCGACTTCACTACCAGGAATGGATGGATGAATCCCAGGACGGATGCGTGAGGAATTTCGGTCTTGTCGGAGACACTGCGGGTTTGTGGAGGGTGTGTCCTGTTTTCATCTCTCTAACACACACGCACACACCTGTGGCACAGACAGAAACAGGTTTATAATGTAGCGCTGCTCCTCCTGCAGCAGTGAGTCACGGTACAGCCGCACCGAGCAGAGACACGGCGCTTCCATTAGCGGCTCGCGGCGCGTTTAGACCCGCGCTGAACGGAACACGCGACACGAACACGCGGTGCACTCTGGGGTCACCGCGCGCAGCGCATGAGGAGGAGCCCCGCGGGGGTCTCCCGGGAACACCGGAGCGCACGCGCTGCTCGCGCAACGTAGGATGTGCGCGCGCGGCGGCGGCGGCGGCGCGTCGAGGCGGCAGAAGGTGAGAGACGGGGGAGGGGGGTGGAGGGGGGTCAAAATATGCAAGCACTACTGTATGTGAGAACCTTTAGCGTGTGTCCTGTACCCTGACCGGCGCGTGTGGTGTCTAAACATGAAAGGCTTTAAAATCGAACTGTAACTCTAAACATTGTATCCTCATCGCTCCCGGTGCACGTGCTGGTTACAGACTAAAAGTAAAGAAAGTGAAAGAAAGTAACGATCAAAGTACAGCTGATACTTATTATATTATATTATATTATATTATATTATATTATATTATATACTAATGCTATTATTCTATTCTTCCAAAAGCTACTTATGTCCCTTAACTGTTTTATTATATGCACGGTGATGGTTTATATTCTCTGATACAATAGTTATAACGACTTGCCTATAAGAAAGGTACATTTTACTACTGCTTTCTTCTTTTAACGGGGTCGGTCGGGGGTAATAAGAGGGGGGGGGGGGTGTACTTCGCTGTTAAATTAGAAATTGTATAAAAATTTAAAATGCTTTCATTTTTTAAATTAAAGTGATAGAGATTTCGCTTCACATATTCCCAGATGAAAATTACATATTAAAAGTAAAAGAAAATAACAAAGCACAGCTGATACTTTATTTATTTAAAGTATACACCTACACTACACTCTGGTAATACAGGCCCCAAGCTGTACTTTGTCCTTCCCCTTGCATGGTACTGTCAGGGCTACATCTTTATCTGTAGTATCTTTTACATACTGTCCCTTAGATGCTTTATAACATTTGTTATATGCACCATATACTGTATATGTCTACCATATATGTTCAATATATGTACAATTTATCCACTTTTCTAATTAAAAGAAATGTGTGAAAGGTAGAAAAAGTGTAGCAACCAAAGATATTCAGAG
This sequence comes from Clarias gariepinus, assembly GCF_024256425.1. Taxonomy (NCBI): domain Eukaryota; kingdom Metazoa; phylum Chordata; class Actinopteri; order Siluriformes; family Clariidae; genus Clarias; species Clarias gariepinus. The sequence goes on along the minus strand of NC_071125.1, from coordinate 24,260,474 downwards.
TGTAGGCTGAATACTTGTTAGACTATCACAGGGGGAAATTGTACAACACTGTAAAAGTAGAAATTCTTTAAAAATAAATCCATAGACCGTGGGGCTAAAGCTAACTTTTCATTTTTTAAAAATGGAGGAATAGAATTTTCCTCTAGCAGTATTATAAAGTGGCATACCTTTTTTACCTCTAGGAAGTGTCTTTAAAGCTTTTATAAATAAACTACAGTACGTAATCGGAGACCACAAATGAAAAGCTAATAAAAGCTATGTGCCCCTGTATCACATCAGCAATAAGAAATACCTTTATTTATCAACATCTCACATCTATATAATGTATATACACATCAGGAAAAGAAAAACTTATTTAAAAAAAATTACATTACTAAATTTTTATTATACATTATATATAAATATATAAAAACGTTATTAATACTATATTAATATATTATACATCATAAAGTGTATACATTTTTTTGGCTGACATTGTCTCTCCCTCTGGCTGGGCCACATCGTGTGTCTGAAATTCTCTGTTTATCAGCAAAGAGAGAAATATTCAAGCTTTTTGTCAGGTGCTCTGTGTTACATACGTCCCATACATCAAAAGTTACAGTTATCAGCATGTAAGTCACAGTGAGACCCAGAGATAGACAAGATGATAACCAACACTTAAGCATTCTCTGGTTAGACAAAAGGGGTTCAGCAAATGCTGTTTGTATGTATATACGTCTGGACACAGGCTGGAGGAAGTGTTACCATATATGGAATCAGGAAACACGTACAGAGGCATGCCAAAGCACATAAAATTGTTAATATTTAACAGTCAATTAGTGAATAATATAATAATTGTGCTAATAAGAAGTAGAAGAACACTCCTCTCGGTACAATAATATTTGAACAATACTAGTTGTGTTTTCATTTCAGAACTTCCCACACACTGGACCCTGTTGATATTAATATCTTGATTCTTAGAAATATGTATGAATATCTATGCTCCATAGTTTAGCCAAATGCTAGCTTTTTCTTTTGTTTTATTATTTTTTTTAGAAAAGGAAAACACAAAAAAGCAGACGTCACACACCCGCCTCAATGTAATTCTCAGCCTACGCTGGAACACTTGCTTGTCATGCCTTTCATCTACTAATTAAACAAAATCATCTAAATAATCCTGACACACCAGTTCCACCAGTTTAGTTCAGAACATTGATTGCTTTGCACGCTCACACACAGGCATTTATGCACATTTAGAACGCTCAGCTCAAACTTCCTGACGCGAAATCATCACTAACAACAATTTGAGTAACAAACTGTCATCTGAATGTAACAGGAACAAAGAACAAAACACCACTTTAGCATTTTAAGATCACTTTACATGTACAAAAATGTTGTGCATCAAAAAAATGTATATAAAGTTGGTTAATCAAACAAAAAATGCAGTAGCAATAAAAAAAACTGCTGGAATGTCACATCCTGACTCTACTAAACATATTTACAGTAATTACCTTAAAATTAAATATTAAAATAATATTTCAATGTGTTAATGCCCTCATACTCAAAGAAAGCAAGAAAGAATCAGGTAAAGTAAGAATTAAGTAAATAAAAACTGTTCTTAATAAGACCTGGTCCAGGTTGAGTTTGGCAGGGGTACCTCAGTGGTTAAGGCATTAGACTACTAATCATAAAGTCCCAGGTTCAAACCCCAGTACCACTAAATTGCCAATAAATTGGGCCCTTGAGTGAGGCCCTTAACCCTCACTTGCTCATACTGTATGTTTAATGAGATAAAAGGTGAGTTAAATCTAGATATGAGTGTCTGTCAAATGCTTTAAATGTATATACGTACATGAGTTCCAGGGTTCTGGTTCTATGGAAAGTCCTGAACCCTGCAGCAACAGAACAGCTGGATCTGTGAACATGAACGTGGTCTGAAATGGTGTTTTGTTAAGGTTGTGTATTTGCAGATGTTTTTGTTGCTGAAATACTGAATAAGTGTGTTCAAGCGATCAAGAGTTATCATTATCATCCAATAGAGTTTTATTCTATTTACGATGCAGCAGTTCGCCAACAAGTGCGATGTTGTATTTGTTGAATTTATAGGGTAAGCTCCGCCGCTTTATAGTTTATGGTTAACAAGAAGGGCATATTCCACTTTAGGAACTAAAAGTTTTATAATAAAATGATTGAGGTCAGTCCTGGTTTCTCCAGCTCATCCTGAGTTCTTGCACTGCGAACATGTTTATGATGCTTTTTGTCCTGCTGCTTTTTTCATGCACTAAACCTCAGTTATAGGCCTTTAAAAAAAAAAAGAAAAAAAAGATGACGTCTGTTTACTCTCCTGGCCGCAGGTCTGTCTATATTTGTCTCCAAAACAACAATTATAGGAAACCTTTATAATGCAAAACAAGCCAACTTCTTTTTAGTGTTTGAGAGAAAGAATGGTTTTTGACATATTTTTATTTTATAAAAACCTGTTATAAAACCAGCACTTCTCCCCGTATCACTTACGGCAGAACCTAAAGACCAGCTCCCGTTTCAAAATCTTTTGTGTCAGAGACTCTCCCTGAGAGACCTTTGAAACATGAGAGTGAAAACATACGAGTCAAAATGAAGAAAAGTGCTAAAGTGCTTCTGGCCATTTGGGGAGGATGTTTGTCAGGCTGCATGTGTGCTTTCTACGCTGTGTTCTTCACAATTACTGCACATTTATTTTTTTCTTTCTTATTAAGAACTGTTTACAGCTGCTATAACATAAGTGAGAAAATGAGTTGTTTCATCGATGCGCTAGAACATTTACTGTAAAGTAACTCTGAAATTACTGTACTGTGTTAAAAACTTTTTTCAAGTAAACCTTAAATATTTTTTATTCTTTTAAAGTTACATAGTAGATGGAGAACAAATATATCTATATATATATTATAGTCCTGCCGCTCTTCTCTCTCACAGGATGATGCCTCAAACATACAGAAAGCTTTTTCCCGGACGAGAGAGGACGTCCACTTATCTCCTCCGTCTTTGGATTCTGATTCCTCTCATTGTTCAAGGTACAAATGCTACATTATCAGTTTATTGATAAAATTATAATTCTTTAATTTAAAAACATCTGTAAACAGATCAATCTGATAACAAACAACAAGCAAATAAACTATGAACTGATTTAAAGATAAGAATAAAAGACTAACCTGTTTCACTGAAACATAATCAAAATACGTTTAACAGGATTCAAAACTTTAGAAATGAAGTGATTTATATGAGGTGCGTTCAAGTCAAAGTGGGACTTCTAGCTCATGAACAGTTAAATGTTTTTCCTCGGCAATAAAGCTTTTCAGTTTCTGATTCTAAATGATTGTTTAGAATAACGAAGAAGTTTTTATACAAGACAGACATGAGGGAAAGTCTTAAAACTGTTTTTTTTTCTCGACATGGGATTCATGAAGTAAAAAGTAGTTCTGGGTTTAGATAGATCTAGTTTATATTGTCCTGAAGGTTTTGTCGCATCCAGACACTATCAGAGAGACACACAATTAAAGTGAGAAGATTAACCTAGTAACTTAACCACTCATTAAATGGAGAATCATTTTCAGAATTGACATCTTTGATTTTATTTTTATTATGGTACAGGTAGGCACTTCCTTTAAAATAAATAAAGTATCAGATTACCACCTGGACAACTCTGCAGTCGTTTGGTTGATTTAATCTTGTCTGTGATTCAGCAACAATCAAACCTTATCTGCTTTCCTTAGGAGGAAGAAGTGATAGAAAGGGTTTGTTTATCTTTGTGCGATGAGTAAAGCGTAATAGCTACCGAGTACCAAGTAGGTGTAAGATGTTTAATTTTGCCTCTTCCTTCTTTAAATGCACTTTTATTATTATACCCGGGAAGGATAGCGCTGAATCCATTAACTTCAGGGAAGAAATGCGATTAGAAAAACATCCTAAATGAGTGTGATGGGAGATCACTTAAACGCTTAGTGAAGTCGTATGTTTCATAGTGAAAGCAAGAGCATTTTACACACACACACACACACACACACACACACACACACACACACACACACACACACACACACACACTCACAATGTAATGATTGGGATCATGATTTGGATAACTGTGTGTCCATAAGAAAACCACTTTTTATTGGGACTCATCAGAAAAAACCCTTAGTTTAAGAGCTAGAGAGAATAAAGACTGGACTTTGGATTGATGGGGAAAAGGTCATGTGACCTGATGAGTCCAGACTGAGCCTATTCCAGAGTGATGGGCGTGTCAGGGTGAGAAGTGAAGGACATGAAGCGATGCTCCCATCATGCATAGTGTCCACTGTACAAGCCTCTGGAGACAGTGTTATGATCTGGGGTTGATCAGTTACTCAGGTCTAGACTCAGTAACGTTATGGGGCAATAAAATGAAGTCAGCTGACCACCTGAATGTACTGAATTACCAGATTCAAAGCCAACATCAAAGCTCGTCATCCTTATGTAGGATAGTCTTATACTGTAGTAATGCATCCTTTAGATAATAAATAAATCTTTTAGATCTATCTGTTACATCAATTATCTCTTTTTATGCAGCATTACAGAAGAAATGCAATGTAGAGTAGAGAGTGTAATATGCAGTGTATAAAATGTATAAAAGCAGACCAACATGCAATATCTCCACCATCTTATCTTTAGAAAAATGTGTATTGTACTGTATCTGTGCCATATACTGGGTTTGCCTTCGAAATGTTTCTAATGAACAACAGTCTGGAATCTGGTCTAACACGACTTGAACACTAAATGAGCACATCGTCATTCCTACACTAAGATCCTGTAGTGACGGACTGCAATGGAATTCATTACCATAGCTACAAAGATTCTGAAAAAAAATGGCTATCCTTTTAATGGTTCTCTTCACAGACTAGCAGTGTGTGTGTGTGTGTGTGTGTGTGTGTGCACGCGCAGGTAGGGTGCTGAGATGTTGTGAGCTATCAGCATTAATGTAGAAACCTGAAGCATTAACCAGGTAAAGAACTCTTTGAGGAACATGCTGTTCTAGGAGTGGTGTCTTGAGGGTTCTGTTCCATAAGCTGTAAAAGTTGACATCATTAGAATGTAATTATCCGTGATTGTGGAATGGGGAGAGAGATTTTTCTAAAAAAAAAAAAAAAAGGATCTAAAAAGTAAAATCTTGGCCCAAGAAGGAGGCTCTCTTGGCAAACCATAAAAGGGCTGAGAAATAATGTTGCGTGATACTGTACGCTCTAGATGTGTTTAGATCTCTAGCATTTAATTTAGTTAGTTGGCAGAGCTGAGAATGTGGCGTGCCATGGTCAACCGTGGTATTATGGAGCAAGATTTTATCTTTGCAGGACTTTTCACTGGACTGGAGCAATTATGATAATAACTTATGAGTAATCCTGGTGTGATGGATTTTGGGAAGGGACTATAGAGATTAAGTGAGCTAGCACCCTTAAGCTGTTAGATAGAAAAGCTCTTGTTTGCTTTCTTGTGGCCAACACACAGTTGGTTACAACTGGTGTTATGACTGCTTTATACCATCATTCTCTCTGAGAGCCAGTGACCACCACCCAAGGAACAGACAGGGAACTTTACTATTTAACCACTGAGCATTTCATTTAAGGCTTTCACTCAACACTGATCCAATTTCTTGTACATAAACTATATATACAGTGGGGGAAATAAGTATTTGATCCCCTACAGATTTTTTAATTTTGCCCACTTACAAATAAATAATGGGTCAAAAATTTTTATCATAGGTTTATGGTAAAGGATTGAGATAGAATATCAACCAAAAATCCAGAAAAAGAACATGTTACAAATGTTATGAATTAAGTTGCATTTCAATGAGGGAAATAAGTATTCGATCCCCTAACAAACCAACAATAATTCTGCCTCTCACAGATTGGTTATGTGCTCTTGTGGTACATATTAATTTAAGAAGGTGCTCCTAACAACAATGTGTTATGGGTATAAAAGCCACCTGTCCACAAAATCTCTATCTTCCATTCAAACCTCACCACCATCGACAAGACCAAAGATCTGTCAAAGCAAGTCAGGAACAAGATTTTAGACCTGCACAAGGATGGAATGGCCTACAAGACCATTAGCTAGAAGATTGGTGAGAAGGAGACAACTGCTGGAGCGATTATTTACAAATGGAAGAAATACAAAGTAACCATTAATGGCCCTATACTGTATGCAAGATTTTACCTTATGGATTAAGAATAATCATAAGAAAAAAGAGGAACCAGCCCAGGACTACACGGGAGGAGCTTGTGAATGATCTCAAAGCAGTTGGGATCACAGTCACCAAACAAACCACTGGTAACACAATACGCCTGCATGGATTAAAATCCTTCAGCGCAGCAAGGCTTCCCCTCCTCAAGAAGACACATGTACAGGCCCGTCTAAGGTTTGCCAATAAACAGAGATAGATTGGAATAAACTGCTGTGGTCAGATGAGACCAAAATTGAGCTCTTTGTCATCAACTCGACTTGCTGTTTTCAGAGGAAGAAAAATGCTGACTATGACACCAAGAAGACCACAGTCCCTACAGTCAAGCACGGAGGGGAAAACATTATGCTTTGGGGCTGTTTCTCTGCTAAAGGTACAGGTTGACTTTGCTGCAGTGAGGGGCCAATGGATGAGGCCATGTGTTGTAAAATTTTGGATGAGAACCTTCTGAAGATGGGTTGTGGATGGGTCTTCCAGCATAAAAATGACCTCAAACATACTGCCAAGGCAACTAAGGAGTGGCTCAAGAATAAGCACATTGGAGTCATGGAGTGGTCGAGCCAGTCTTCAGACCTTAATTCAATAGAAAATTCACGGAGAGAGCTGTAACTTCGAGTTGCCAAGCAACAGGCAAGAGACCTTAAACATTTAGAGAAAACCTGTAAAGAATAGTGAATCAAAGTGCATCTCAAGATGTGTGCAAGTCTGGTAAACAACTACAAGAAACGTCTTCCCACTGTGCTTTCCAGCAAGGGGTTCTCTACCGAGTACTAAGTCATGTTTTGCTTGGGGATCAAATACTTATTTCCCTCATTAAAATGCAATTTAATTCATAACATTTGTATCATGTGCTTTTTCTGGATTTTTGGTTGATATTCTGTCTCAATCCTTTACCATAAACCTACAATAAAAATTATAGACTCTTCATTTCTTTGTAATCGGGAAAATCTTTAGGGGATTAAATACTTATTTCCCCGACTGTAAACACAAACGGTCAGACCTATACATTTTTCATCCTACTGTATGTCTTTTAAAATTGTATCTGTACATTGGCTGGCCAGAAAAAGTCACCATTTAAGCAAGATCAAAATGTCCTGCATCAAGCAAAGCAAACAACTATAGAGATTGTGGTAAAACAACTGGAGTTAGGTTAAAAACTGTCAAACACATTATTAAACCCTGGTGACCCAACAACTACAGATAGGAAATGTGGTCAGAGAAATATCCTGAATGATGGGAGATCACTTAAATGCTTGGTCAAGTTGCATGGTAACATAAATGTCCAGTAGAAATAAGAGTTATGTTTAATAGTAAAAGCAAAAGCATTTACATACACACACACACACACACACACTGTATGATGAGAACTCAAAAGATTTGCACTAAACAGCTGTGTGTCCATGAGAAAACCACTTTTTCCTTAGTACGACTAATCAGAAATAAAGGCTTCCGTTTGCTAGAAAGCATAAAGACTGGACTTTGGAGTGATGGAGAAAGGTCATGTGACCTGATGAGTCCAGACTGAGCCTATTCCAGAGTGATGGGCGTGTCAGGGTGAGAAGGGAAGGACATGAAGCGATGCTCCCATCATGCATAGTGTCCACTGTACAAGTCTCTGGAGACAGTGTTATGATCTGGGGTTGATCAGTTACTCAGGTCTAGACTCAGTAACGTTATGGGGCAATAAAATGAAGTCAGCTGACCACCTGAATGTACTGAACCACCAGAGGATCACATCTATGATGTTTTTTTTTCCCTGATTGTGGATGTACATGTTTTTGATTGGTTCTGGGAGCATGAGGAATCGTTTTTACACATGACCTGGACACCACATTGTGCGCTGTAATCAAAGCTAAAAGTGTTTGAATGAAATATGTGTGCACCCTTTATTTGTTGGCCAGGCATTGTACTTTTTAAAGCAGCTAGTATTAAGTTAAATCCTTAGAAGTCAGAACCAGACCAGCCTGTTTTATTCAGGGCAAAATATTGCATTTCATGATGGTACATTGCTGTCATACACTAGGACAACGACAGCAAGAGAATTAGGCAGGTGTATTGAGGGGACTGCAGTCTGAGCCACAGTGGCTTCCCACAAACTTTGAAATGAAAAAGACCCAAACCCTTTTTTGTTTTTATGTTTGTTTGTTTGTTTCGCACATTATGGGTAAATTGACCAAGCTTAAAACTATCTGAATTGAACTAAATTTCACAGAAACACCGTAGAGGCTGTTAATAAGGTAATGAGGCTTATTAAGTTATTAAATATGATTGCTAATTGCAATTACGAAAGCAAATTCTTTCTGATTGTTGCGGAGACGTTATTATCGGGATCAGAAATGGGTGTAGCACACATTCACAATCGGAAGGGCTTTTATGAAATGCATGTCATATTTTACACATTTCTGACGTATAGATACGAACAAAGACTTACAGTTTCTGGGGATTTTTTTCTTATACTGTAAATCTTGTTAGTTTCAATTAAAATGATTTTGAACTGGCTGCATTTTAGCATTTTAGTTAAAAAGACTTTATTTTAAACAATTAGAAATTAATATCTGAGGCATTTAGGAAATTCTAATTAATATTATTATTTCTTTTGTAATAAATCAATAAGTGACTACAATAATAAATCATTCGTTGAAAATTTACAGATTAGCCGTTAGCAACGTCCCTGTGGACAAACAGCACAAGAGAAAAAAAAAAAAACCTCTGGGCCATTTCTACAAAAAACTGTAATTAATGTACATGTGAGTGATGTCTATGGATGTAAATTAATTTATTAATGAATAGAAATTAATATATCTAAAGGTATTACATGCACAAAGTATTACGTACACACTTTGCCCCCATTTAAAGACAAAAAAACTGAAGGTTTCAAGATTTGTCTCCATGTTTTAAAATAATGAACCATCAAGAAAAATAATGAAACCTTCAAAAAACAAAATAGTTATTTGTGTTTTGTCTTTAAATGATGGAACGTTTTGTACTGTATGTAATACAGTTGTAACGATTCCTGTATTGAGAATCAAGTTGTATGTGTTTGTAACATGATTCTTGTAATACTAAATTCTCAATGAGTTGATAAAGTTGGCATTCTGATTGTTAAGACTTGGTCTTGCGTTAGGTGTTTACTAGGGTTGCGCGATAATGCCCATTGTCATATCGTCCTATCGTCAGCCTGTAAGATCGCCGATACACGATAGTAGTCAAAGCCCAGGGATTCTGCGTGCTGTCGCGTTGTATTCAGAGAGTAGTACATATTTTTGTGGTTATTTTTTTTTTTCATTTCATGTCTGTTGTTTTATCGATAAATCTGCTCATATCTGCGCACGCGTTTATCAGCCTTTTGATCAAAAAGTTGCACGCGCAACTCACTTTCACTTTGCACAAGGCAGTGTTTATTGTTTAGTGTATATTTAAAGCGCATAAACACAATAAAACAATTGTTTTAGGCTAACATATCATACCTCATTGTAGTTTTTTTGCACACACGCGCGGGTGCGTTACAATAATAAGGAAAAATCACCATAATAAATTCGGAGCAGTACTACTAATAATAATTATACTGAATGAAGAAAGCGCCGTCGAAGAAGTATCATCATTGAAGGAGAGAAGAAAATGAAGAATTAATACATATCAGTATTTACAGTTTGAGCTCGACATGTTTATGAGCTCTGTCGCTTGCTGTCAATGGGTGACTAGGAGAGAGAACACATTTTCGGCTTCAGTAGACACACAATACTTCAGACTGAAACACGACTGCCCCCTACAGGTAATGAAGGGCATTTTCACAGCTTGCCGTGCGCAGCCGTGGCAAGTCACGGGATTCCTTTTCTTGAAACGTGGGTTTTTAATGGCGACATCTGTATCGTCCATATAGCTGACTATCGTCGATAGACGAGACTATCGTCGATAGACAATAGTATCGTCTATCGGCACAACCCTAGTGTTTACCTCAAACACAGAAGATTGAGACTAGTCAGGAGACGAACCCTAGTCACGGCTCATGATCATGTAGTCATTGTCTCACCCAGGCACTTTTTCGCAATAACTCACCGCCTACAGCAACAGTCAAAGAAACATAATGAATATACACACTGCACACGCAAGAACCCACCAGCACCAGGATCTCATTCCTGTTCCCTACCATGATTTTTAACCCTTCCTGAGGCCCCGACCTGCCACCTCTCACCTCCGCACAGTCAGAGAAAGACGCATGATTGGAGTTTCAGATGACTGCAGGGTGTGTTGAAAGGCAAGAGGAGATCGGGGCTATTTTTAGGCTAGTTGACATTCCACCTCTATTATTGTATGATTAGTAAAGAAGACAAAGAGGTAGCACGTAAATGGACTAAATAAACTCAAAGGTCATTTTAAATTATGTCTGGTTGATCCCTGGAATAAACAAACTGCACAAGAAGGGTTTAACCTCCAGCCCTCTAACCAGTGCATCAGGGCAATCAACCCCCAGACAAGGAGACTCAAGAACAGTTTCTTTTCTAAGGCAATCGATAATTTCAATCAAATTAAACATGCAAAAAAGAAAAAAAAAGAAAATTACCATTCTATGGGAAATATTAGAAATGATCTACACCATGTTACAATAATTATGCAAACAAATATATTTATTTTAAACAGAATTTTTTTATGTTATTTACAGTATTTTTAGTTAACAATGGCACTATTTGAAGTAATGCTCTAATTTCATTGTATTGTGAACAACACAATATTCATAAAAGCTTTCTGTTTGTTCTCTCCAAAGTGATTCGGTCAACAATGTTTCAAACGTTTTAAAAACCTTTTTTCTTGCCATCAATTTCAATTATGCACTGTATTAAATTTCTTGGAGCACAGGGAAAAATTCTAATAGTAGTATCGGTTATATCATATTAAAGCGACTTTCTATGAAGCTACTGAAATGATAAATATAAAAAATTATTCAAAATCAATAAATTTAAATTAATACTCTGCATTATAATGATTGATCTAAAGCAACAAAAGAACAATGTCTCTATTAATGTTTTTTAATTTAAATTTCTTACATTATTTATTTACATTAGTTGTAGAAATAAAAAAAAGAACAACAAGATTTTATTTAAATTTATTTTATTAAAGCAAGGTTTAAACTGGACTTAAAGCTAGGCAATTTATCTCATCTATAGCTAGCTATCTAACATTCGCTAACCAGCCTAATATTTTAAATATATAAAACATCAGATTTTTTAAAGTTGTCAATATGTAATTAGAATTCAATTAGAATTACTTATACAAAATAATGATAAAATATTCTGGAGCAACGTTGAGACAATGACCCTAGAATATCATTGAATAAATAATGTTGTACTGTAAATACAACCTCAAAACACCATACAGGCATGTTAATATATTTATGTGTTTTACTTAAGAACCTTGAAATACTTATAGTACTAATGCTTTTTTTTTTTCCTGCCAGTGATTGCACCAGTTCTTTAGACAGGAATCAAACCCGGTCTATGGCAGTTAGAGAGCTGAATGCTAGGCTAGCCACTGGTCCACCTGACTGATGAATCCAAAAATATCCCTTTTTAAACATTGTGCACTACAAAAGAACTTCTGCAAGCACTAAAAATACTATACAGTATTCTATTCTATACAGAATTTTGATGTGGGCACGAATGGACGTTAACGATCATAAATGCTATAAATGAACATTTATATGACATTGTTTTGAGGTTGTACGTAACTGCAACGTTTTGGGTATCATTCGTTTGACATTATCGTATCCCATCATAATTTTATATATTTTTTTTAAATCGTTATTTAAAAAAACACATTTTAAAACTATGTTGAAATGATGTTGTGCTTTAGGTGATGCCATCACAAGCTAATTATAACTATATGACAAACATCATAGAATGTTAGAGATCATGCTGGGATCCCAAGTTGTATATTTCTTTCTTGTTTTTTTGTTTTCTCTTGTTTAAATTATAATTGCTCAGATTATACATGCATAACATGAGATTTTAGATTTGGTCTTTTAGAATTTTGTTCAGCATCATTTTTTTTTTTACATTTGTATAAAAAGCATATTTAGCAATAAAATGTAGTCCATAGGAACACACGGTGACATCAGAGTTACTTATTTAGCTTTATTCTTGACTTTAAGTCTTGAAGTGTTAAAGTGATGCCTACTCAACATCCTGGTGCAGTCTTGTAACAGTCTGTGAATTTGTGTACCTGTGACATAATTTCCATATTTCACAATTTCAGTAATTTAATAACATCTCATATTTACTATTTAAGCTGTTCTGACTGCATTTCTCAAACAAAGTGAAATAAAGCAAATTAAGAAAATACAGATGAAAAGTTTTTCAAAATTGTGTTCCATGTGGTCTTTTTGGTCTGTGTTACTGTATATCCCCTACTGTATATTGTCTCTTACAGGAGAAATGCATCTGGGCTCTTTTACGGTAAAATACAGTAAAACGAGAAACTTGCCCCAGCCATTTTTATAGTCTAAAATAATCAGTACAGTCTGTTATTATTCTAAATAAATTTTACTCTAATATCACATTAAATATTAATAACAAGTGTGATACGCTGGATATGCGTAGAATGTGAATTTTTTTAGAGCGTGTGAACATTCCATTCCAAGTGACATAACCAACCAGACAAGCAAACCCAAACCGGAAAAGCTACTTGCTACTGGTCAGAATGTTTTTCTGAAAAGAAAAAAACAATATTCATTATCTTTTCAATAGAGGTCATTATGAGCTCTAATAAAGCTAAAGTTTTGTTTTTGTCAGTTGTTTTGGAGTCACTGAGTAATTTTTTTGGGAAAATTTAAGAAATTTATTGCTATATATTATATTTACTGTATGTGATAATATCATGATAATAATAAGAAAAAACTGATTTTATGATGAAATTTCCGATGAATGTAGGTGTAAAAGCGATTTACATTTACAGACACATAAAGACTTCAAGCACAGCACAGTGGTGAGACTTCGCCACAGTAAAATTGTCATATGTCCATGAATGACAATCCCAGCTGAGGTGGCTCAAAGCCCACTGCAGTTATTCCTGTGAAGACAGACAGACAGACAGACAGACAGACAGACACACAGACAGACAGACAGATAGATAGATAGATAGATAGATGGATAGATAGATAGATTTCTTCTCAAAATATTGTGATGTATGACATTACAATCAGACCTCAAAAACACCATTTGGTTTCCGGAGACATAGAGACACTTACTGATTCTGTCACTTTTTTGTCTCTTCTCAGTGGACAGCTACTTATTGACTGATACGAAGGCCGTCCTGCAAGAATGCACAGACCAGTGGACCCTGCAGGACAACCAGCATGTCCCACAGCTCTCTCAGATGACCGTGTGCTTGGACATGCGTTTGTTGACTGCGGGAAAGTGGATGGCCTTCAGCTACACAACACCTCCCTTCCCATTCTACGCCCTGGCACTGCAGGGTGATAGCGATGGCGTGTACATCTGGCTCCTGGGTGTGAAACACCGCTTCCCTGTACAACTGGCACCAGAACTTTGGCACCGGCTGTGTCTGAGCATTGACTCGGTACGTAACAGCCTTAGCCTGAACGTCAGCAGCAGTCAGCAAACACACAAACGTACTGTCTTTGCTCATGCAATGAAACCCAATGGCAAGCTACAGCTGGGATGTCAGCCCTGGGAGGTCTTCCCAGGAACCCAAATGGCCACCATGGAGCTCTATATGTTCAGGATATGGGGGGACGTCAGGGAACATGCACTATGCGAGGACGGCACGATTGTGGGTTGGGACTCGAGTATGTGGAGTATCAGTCGAGCCCAGTCCAGCATCCAGGATGACACACTTTACTGCGGTGAGCACACTACACACGACTTGCATACAGTGGTACGAAAGCAACCAATAACCAAAAATTTTTATTTGCCAAAATGTCAGTATCCAACTTTTTCTCTAGTTAGCAAGTGTCTAAATCGGACGAGAAACATTTCCATGCTGGGAAGTTTTGGAGTAACATTTGCAAAAAATGTAAATTAGGTCTGTAAACCTAAATTTTACTACACATACTGTATATAGCAACATTACAACTGATGCAAATTACCCAACACAAGGACCATGCATTAACAGGTGGAATATCAGAACGTCTTTGACACAAATGCACAGACGTGAATGTGCGTGCTTATCTTAATACAATCAGAAAACAAAGAGCAGCACAAATGAAAATATGTGGTTTTGTATTCTATAGAACAAACACATGCCTGCTTTCTGTCTGTATGAACACATAGTTTCCATAATTTTTTTTCACTGTTTCATGACTTGACTCTGCCTCATTTTGCACATAGCCATTTTACGTAGCTGAACATGAAATATGTTTAACTATATGTAAACTTAAACATATAGTTAAGGTGTGAAATGCATGAACAGAAATGTTCGTGTAGTCCTGTAATATGTTTTGTGTTTGTCCAGTCCAAAGCTTTCATCCATTTTCCAAAATGGATGTGGTTCTTATCTTCTTGCATGGCTTTCCTCTAGGCATACTCAGTCTTTTAGACCTTGTACGAGTGAAACGCAGCCCACCATCAGAAATTCCAAAGAATATTAACGGTAAGTGTCACATCATGAGCATCTCACTTAAATGAGTATGTTTGTGGTGAGTTATACCAATCTGTCCCTATGTACTGTAGGCTTGTTAATATCAGCCCAATGCATGCTGAGGTTTAGCGCCTGTGTTGATATTTTAAAAAGTCTTTCACGTGAATGTGTGGACTTCATCGAAGAAGATGAAATTGGTTCTGGAACTTCCCTAAAAAAACATTCACCTTACTGTCCAGCTATTTTAAAACTAAATATGAGGAATGCACACACTAGACAAGTTTCTTCATATAAAGATTTTGTTTTTACATTTTCTAGCGCTATTAATCTCTGAGATTTTCAAACTGAACACTTACAGTGCTGTAAAAACTTTTTGTATTTTTGCATATTTGTCACTATTAAATTATTCAGATCACCAAACAGTTTTAATATTATACTAAAATAACTAAATTAATACAAAATGCAGTTTTAAAATGATGATTTCATTTATTAAGGGGAAAAATCTGTCCAAACCTATCTTTACCCAAGACAAATCTATTTACAAAAATGCTTTGTCAAAAAAATAGGTTTTCGCCTAATCGCTGAGACTGTGTCTGAGTCCCAAACATTAATTGTAAGACTATTCCATAACTTTGAGGCTTTGTAAAAAAAAAAAAAGCTCTGTCACCTGCTGTAGTTTTCATAATACGTGGTACTGGCAAGCAGCCTGCATGCTTTGATCGAAGTACAGTAGGCATGCCGGATCATAAGACACTAACATTTCACCGAGGTACTGCAGTGCAGGACCATTTAATGCTTTATACATCAAAAGTAGTATTTTAAAAGCAATGCAAAATTTTACTTTTAACTGCGTGTGGATAAGATAGGGGGTGTGGATAAGATGGGGGGGGGGGGGGGGCATCATATCATCTGGTCCTAAGAGGACTCTCGCTGCTGCATTCTCAACTAACTAAAGCTTGTTCATGTACCTACAGTAGTTAAACTTCCATGAAGGCGTTACTATAATCCAACCTATAGGTGATAAAATCATGAACTCATTTTCTGCACCATTTGAAAAAGCTATCATATTATTTACATGAGATTTAAATGAAAAGTTGGAACGCCTAAATCACATCAAGATCTTTTACTGTTGTACATGACAACAGAAAAGCCATCCAAAGTTACTGTGTGATCAGAAAACTTACTTCTAGCTGCATGTGGTCCTAGTACCAGTACTTCTGTCTTGTCAGGATTAAGCAAAAGTAAGTTAATTTACATTTTGTCTCTTACTGTACTGTATGTCCTTTACACATTGCTCAAATTTATTAACGTGGCTTTTCATATAGCTGTGTGACATCAGTATGATAGTGGAAACTAATATGCAAATTATGTTGCCCAGAGGAAGCATGTGATGAGAAAACAGTAGTGGGCCTAAAACCGAAACCTGTGGAACACCAAACCTCACTTGGGAACATGCATAATAGTCACAATTTAAGTCTACAATCTAATAACTACCAGTCAAATAGGATCTGAGCCAGGAGAGGGTTGTTTCCATGATTCCTACATTTTCTAATATATATTTTGGCAGAATACTATAATCAATGAGGTTAAAAGCTGCATTAAGTCAAGCAAAGAGTCACAATTCTAAACAGAGGCCAATGGAAGGTCATTTACTACTTTAAGAAGTAATGTGCTATGATAAGGTCTAAATCCTGACTGACATTCGGGAAATTATACAGCATACAGTATTACTGTATGAATCCTACTATAATATACCATAACCTGCCATAAGATACCATAATATACAGGATACAGGATCTCCCCTTTGAGAGAGCTCGGCCAATCAGCTCTCTCTAGACCTCCAGCTGCAAAAGGTTACAGCATCATCTGGAAATCAAACCAGCGATCTCCGGATAATAGGGCAAGCACTTTACCACTGAGCCACTCGGAGGCGTAGTTTGCTCTCTTGTTAATCAGTTATGGTAAATGTTCACTATTCAATACTACGAAAGAGACTGGGCAAAAATGTCATCTATGGTCAAGTTCCAAGGCAAAAACAACTGCTCACCAAAAGGAACAAAGGGCTCATCTTACATTTGTCAAAAACATTATGATTAGCCCCATGACCTTTGGAAAAATACTTTGTGAAGTAATGAGACAAAAGCTGAACACAGGGCATAGAGGTTAAAATAGAAATTTTGAATGTTGCCACTATGTCTGGTAAAGGGGGAGAGCTAGCTTATATAACATAAATCTATAAGTAGATGTACTGTGTGTACAAGTGACCAAGTGGAAGGGAAGCAAGGCTAAGAATATTGGTGGTGTGTTCAAACTGTTTTACTATGGTGTAGATAATGAGAAATGGTGTACAGTAGGTCTAATACTGAGGATAGAGTATGCAAAAAGTGTAGTGGAATTAAGGAGAATGTATGATAAAGTGATAAGTGTGAAACTGGATGTAGAAGGGGTCATAAAAAACATCATCATTCTAACGCTCGACAGGTGGAATGTGAGATGGTAGAAGGCAGATTTCTGGAGTGAGTTAGACAAAGTATTAGTTAATGTCCCCCAAAAAAAAGATTGCTTATTGGAGCTGAACTTGATGTGTATGTTGGAGAAGGAAAAGAGGTGATGAAGAGATTATGGGTAGGTATGGGACCCAGAAGAGAAATGTGGAATAACATTATTGTAGATTTTGCAAAAATAATGGAAGTGGCAGTGGTAAAAACATATTATAAGAAGAAAGAGGGTGAAATACAGTATAAGAATGGGGGAAGTAGGAGCATAGTTCATTTCGGAAGTGGGCTTGTATTCCAAACATAATCGGATTTTCTCATAAAAAAAAAATGAGAACTCAAATTATTCATTCCACAGCCCCAAAAAATAAATACATAAAAATAATTTACACAAAATATAAAGTAAAAATAAAAAAATTAACCTGCATTTTACCATAAAGTTTAAAAAGTTTAAAAAAGTTTTTAAAAATCCTGACAGATAAGTCTTTCCGTTTGTGCACGCAGGCGCTGTGTGTGTGTGTGAATCTAAAGTAAGCTCCCCTCTCCCCCTTCTCGTCTTACACAGTTACCCTTCCAACACTCTTTTCACACACACGCGCGCACACAATGAAAATACTGTTTTATCTGAAAAGTAAACAAGAAATCTCTCTAATGACACTCGATTAAGCGACACACAATCACTGCTGTAAAGTAAATCGCAGTGTTTCTGTGTAGAGGGGTCTGTGTGTGTGTGTGTGTGTGTGTGGCACAGTGACACAAAGACCAGGCTAATACAAAGAGAGAAAATGGATCTTTAACCTCTCTAATGAGACTTGCTTTTGTTTTACACGCGTGCTGTACACACACACATACAGAGACAAAATAAAATGTTTTACACACACACACGTGGTCACAGTGTTATAGTAAACAGTACACGCGTGCACAGATGTTGATTATACCAGTAAGAGATGTGCACTAGCACCCAGCAGGGGAGACGATTACCCACAATTCCGCAGCGCGGAAGAGAGAGAAAAACCAACTACAGAAACATAAAGCTGATGATCCACACCATAATGTTATGGGGAAAAGAGTAGTGGAAGCTAGGTTGAGAAAAAAGGTGTCAATCTGTGTGCAGCAGAAGAATGAGCACCACAGATGCCATGTTTGCTTTGAGAATACTGATAGAGAAGTTTAGAGAAGTTTTAACTCTAGAGAAAGCATATGACAGAGTGCCCAGAGATAAACCGTGAGATTGCATGATGAAGTCAGGTGGGACAGAGAAATATGTGAAGGTGGTGCAAGATACGTACAAAGACAGTGTTACAGGTGTGCATGTTACTGACAGGTTTACGGTAGAGGTGGGACTACACCAAGGATCAGCTCAAAGTTCTTTACTGTTTGCAGTGGTGATGGACAGGTTGACAGAAGGGGTTAGACAAATATCCTCATGGACTCTGATATTATTATCAACAACGACAGTAGGAAGCAGGTTGAGATAAGTCTAGAGAGGTGGAGGGATGCATGGCAGAAATAAGGCACAAAGATTAGTAGGAACACGATGGAGTACATGTGTGTAAAGAGCAACTTAACTCAGCAACTGAGAAAGAGCAACTGTCCAAAGCAATAGGGAGTGTGGTAGAGAAGTGAAGAAGAGGGTGCAAAGAAAAGAGAGAAAAAGAGAGAGGTGTGACGTAGCTGGTGTGATATGTGACAGAAGGAATCGGCAAAAACGAAAGGGTACGTTTACAGGACAGAAATGAGACCGGTAATGTTGTACTGTTTGGAGATGTTGCCACTGACAAAAAGGCAGCAAAGCTGGAGATGCTACAGTTTGCTTTGGGAGTGACAAGAATGGACAGGATTAGGATGCTGTGATGCTGTGGCGACCCCTAACGGGAGCAGCCGAAAGTAACATCTATGTGGATTATTAAAATTTGCTTCATGATCTCAATCATTCAACTGTAATAAATATGCAAAAATAATAATAACAATAATCAGAAAGGGCAAATGCCCTATTGTTCATATGTATTTTATTTCATGTTGAAATAGCCACTAAATTTTAATTCTCTGCTAATTCTCTTACAGGTTTAATCAATTCCAACAACAACTCCAGTAAGTGTACAATTAAAGTTAACACACTTTACATCAAAAAGGAAATTAATTTTAGTTTTTATCCCTAACATCTGTCACCCACTATAATATATGCCCAGGTTTAATTAAATTCCAGATGTGTTGCTCAGAATACTTTTTATGCAGATGATGACAGGTACTTGTAATACTTGTGTTTCAGATAAACAGCAGGGAAATTCCAAATCTACTAGTGCAAGCACAACACTAGCACCGCCTATTAACAGTACAAATCCAAACACTACTGCAAACACAACTCTAGCACCGTCCATTAACAGTAAAAATCCAAACACTACTGCAAACACAAATCCAAACACCACTGCAAACACAACACTAGCACCGTCCATTAACAGTACAAATCCAAACACAACACTAGCATCATCCATTAACAGTACAAATCCAAACACTACTGCAAACACAAATCCAAACACCACTGCAAACACAACACTAGCACCGTCCATTAACAGTACAAATCCAAACACAACACTAGCATCATCCATTAACAGTACAAATCCAAACACTACTGCAAACACAAATCCAAACACTACTGCAAACACAACTCTAGCACCGTCCATTAACAGTAAAAATCCAAACACTACTGCAAACACAAATCCAAACACCACTGCAAACACAACACTAGCACCGTCCATTAACAGTACAAATCCAAACACAACACTAGCATCATCCATTAACAGTACAAATCCAAACACTACTGCAAACACAAATCCAAACACCACTGCAAACACAACACTAGCACCGTCCATTAACAGTAAAAACCCAAACACCACTGCAAGCACAACATTAGCATCATCCATGAACAGTGCAAATATAAATATTACTGCAAACAGTAAATTATCATCAGTAAACAGCACTATAAATGGAACCCTTAATCTAGAACCTACAAACGCAACAAAATCATCAGTTAACAACACTACAGATCCAACTACAACTCCAGACCAGACAAACACAACACAGTCGTCGGTTAAAATCACTAAGAGGGCCACCACAATTCCAGACCCGACAGACACAACACAGTCATTAGTTACCAACAATTTAAATGCAACTACAACTCTGGGCTCGACAAACACAACACAGTCATCACTTAACAACACTACAAATGCAACTGCTACTACAGACCCTACAAACACAACACAGTCATTAGTTGACAATGCAAACACAATTTTAATCCCTACAAATACGATACAATCATCAGATAGCCACACTACAAATTCAAGACCTACTTCAGATCCTACAAACACCACACAATCGTCAGTTAACAACATTACAAATACAACTACAACCCCAGAACCATTAAACACAACACAGTCATCACTTAACATCACTGCAAATGTCACTACCACTCCAGATCCAACAAACACAACACAGTCATTACTTAACAACACTGCAAATGCCAATACTACTCCAGAACCAACGAACACAACACAGTCATCACTTAACAACACTGCAAATGTCACTACTACTCCAGAACCAACAAACACAACACAGTCATCTGTTAACAACACTGCAAATGTCACTAATACTCCAGAACCAACAAACACAACACAGTCATCTGTTAACAACACTGCAAATGTCACTAATACTCCAGAACCAACGAACACAACACAGTCATCACTTAACAACATTGCAAATGTTACTACTACTCCTGAACCTACAACCACAACACAGCCATCCCTTACCCACACTGGAAATGTCACTTCTAGTCTAGAACCAACAAACACAACACAGTCATCTGTTAACAACACTGCAAATGTCACTACTACTCCAGAACCAACAAACACAACACAGTCATCAGGTAACAACACTGCAAATGTCACTACTACTCCACAACCAACAAACACAACACAGTCATCAGGTAACAACACTGCAAATGTCACTACTACTCCAGAACCAACAAACACAACACAGTCATCAGGTAACAACACTGCAAATGTCACTACTACTCCACAACCAACAAGCACAACACAGTCATCACTTAACAACACTGCAAATGTCACTACTACTCCAGAACCAACGAACACAAGACAGTCATCTGTTAACAACACTGCAAATGTCACTACTACTCCAGAACCAACGAACACAACACAGTCATCACTTAACAACACTGCAAATGTCACTACTACCCCAGAACCAACGAACACAACACAGTCATCACTTAACAACACTGCAAATGTCACCACTACTCCAGAACCAACGAACACAACACAGTCATCACTTAACAACACTGCAAATGTCACCACTACTCCAGAACCAACGAACACAACACAGTCATCACTTAACAAAACTGTAAATGTCACTACCACTCCAGAACCAACGAACACAACACAGTCATCACTTAACAACACTGTAAATGTCACTACCACTCCAGAACCAACGAACACAACACAGTCATCACTTAACAACACTGTAAATGTCACTACCACTCCAGAACCAACGAACACAACACAGTCATCACTTAACAACACTGTAAATGTCACTACTACTCCAGAACCAACGAACACAACACAGTCATCACTTAACAACACTGTAAATGTCACTACTACTCCAGAACCAACGAACACAACACAGTCATCACTTAACAACACTGTAAATGTCACTACTACTCCAGAACCAACGAACACAACACAGTCATCACTTAACAACACTGTAAATGTCACTACCACTCCAGAACCAACGAACACAACACAGTCATCACTTAACAACACTGTAAATGTCACTACCACTCCAGAACCAACGAACACAACACAGTCATCACTTAACAACACTGTAAATGTCACTACTACTCCAGAACCAACGAACACAACACAGTCATCACTTAACAACACTGTAAATGTCACTACTACTCCAGAACCAACGAACACAACACAGTCATCACTTAACAACACTGTAAATGTCACTACTACTCCAGAACCAACGAACACAACACAGTCATCACTTAACAACACTGTAAATGTCACTACTACTCCAGAACCAACGAACACAACACAGTCATCACTTAACAACACTGTAAATGTCACTACTACTCCAGAACCTACAAACACAACACAGTCATCACTTACCATCACTGCAAATGTCACTCCTACTACAGAACCTACAAACATAACACAGTCACCTGTTAACATCACTGCAAATGTCACTACTACTACAGAACCATCACACACAACACAGTCATCTGTTAACAACATTACAAATGTCACTACTGCTCCTGAACCTACAACCACAACACAGCCATCCCTTAACCAAACTGTAAATGTCACTTCCAGTCTAGAACCATCAAACACAACACAGTCACCTGTTAACAGCACTGCAAATGTCACTACTGCTCCAGAATCAACAAACACAACACAGTCATCACTTAACAACACTGCAAATGTTACTACTACTCCAGAACCAACAAACACAACACAGTCATCACTTAACAACACTGCAAATATCACTACTGCTTCAGAATCAACAAACACAACACAGTCATCACTTAACAACACTGCAAATATCACTACTACTCCAGAACCAACAAACACAACACAGTCATCACTTAACAACACTGCAAATGTCACTACTACTCCAGAACCAACGAACACAACACAGTCATCACTTAACAACACTGCAAATGTCACTACTACTCCAGAACCAACGACCACAACACAGTCATCACTTAACAACACTGTAAATGTCACTACTACTCCAGAACCAACGAACACAACACAGTCATCACTTAACAACACTGTAAATGTCACTACTACTCCAGAACCAACGAACACAACACAGTCATCACTTAACAACACTGTAAATGTCACTACTACTCCAGAACCAACGAACATAACACAGTCATCACTTAACAACACTGTAAATGTCACTACTACTCCAGAACCTACAAACACAACACAGTCATCACTTACCATCACTGCAAATGTCACTCCTACTACAGAACCTACAAACATAACACAGTCACCTGTTAACATCACTGCAAATGTCACTACTACTACAGAACCATCACACACAACACAGTCATCTGTTAACAACATTACAAATATCGCTACTACTCCAGAACCTACAAACACAACACAGTTAACTGTTAACATTACTGCAAATGCCACTACTACTCCAGAACCAAGAAACACAACACAGTCATCACTTAACAACACTTTAAATGTCACTACTCCTCTAGAACCTACAAACACAACACAGTCATCACTTAACAACACTGCAAATGTCACTACTACTCCAGAACCAACGACCACAACACAGTCATCACTTAACAACACTGTAAATGTCACTACTACTCCAGAACCAACGAACACAACACAGTCATCACTTAACAACACTGTAAATGTCACTACTACTCCAGAACCAACGAACACAACACAGTCATCACTTAACAACACTGTAAATGTCACTACTACTCCAGAACCAACGAACATAACACAGTCATCACTTAACAACACTGTAAATGTCACTACTACTCCAGAACCTACAAACACAACACAGTCATCACTTACCATCACTGCAAATGTCACTCCTACTACAGAACCTACAAACATAACACAGTCACCTGTTAACATCACTGCAAATGTCACTACTGCTACAGAACCATCACACACAACACAGTCATCTGTTAACAACATTACAAATGTCACTACTGCTCCTGAACCTACAACCACAACACAGCCATCCCTTAACCAAACTGTAAATGTCACTTCCAGTCTAGAACCATCAAACACAACACAGTCACCTGTTAACAGCACTGCAAATGTCACTACTGCTCCAGAATCAACAAACACAACACAGTCATCACTTAACAACACTGCAAATGTTACTACTACTCCAGAACCAACAAACACAACACAGTCATCACTTAACAACACTGCAAATATCACTACTACTCTAGAATCAACAAACACAACACAGTCATCACTTAACAACACTGCAAATGTCACTACTACTCCAGAACCAACAAACACAACACAGTCATCACTTAACAACACTGCAAATGTCACTACTACTCCAGAACCAACAAACACAACACAGTCATCACTTAACAACACTGCAAATGTCACTACTACTCCAGAACCTACAAACACAACACAGTCATCACTTACCATCACTGCAAATGTCACTCCTACTCCAGAACCTACAAACATAACACAGTCACTTGTTAACAACACTGCAAATGTCACTACTGCTCCTGAACCTACAACCACAACACAGCTATCCCTTAACCAAACTGTAAATGTCACGTCCAGTCTAGAAGCATCAAACACAACACAGTCACCTGTTAACAGCACTGCAAATGCCACTACTACTCCAGAATCAACAAACACAACACAGTCATCACTTAACAACACTGCAAATATCGCTACTACTCCAGAACCTACAAACACAACACAGTTAACTGTTAACATTACTGCAAATGCCACTACTACTCCAGAACCAAGAAACACAACACAGTCATCACTTAACAACACTTTAAATGTCACTACTCCTCTAGAACCTACAAACACAACACAGTTATCTGTTAACAACACTGCAAATGTCACTACTACTCCAGAACCAACAAACACAACGCAGTCATCTGTTAACAACACTGCAAATGCAAATACTACTCCAGAACCTACAAACACAACACAGTCATCACTTAACAACACTGCAAATGCCAATACTACTCCAGAACCTACAAACACAACGCAGTCATCTGTTAACAACAATGCAAATGTCACTACTTCTCCAGAACCTGCAAACACAACACAGTCATCACTTAACAACACTGCAAATGCCAATACTACTCCAGAACCAACAAATACAACACAGTCATCTGTAAACATCACTGCAAATGGGGCTACTACTTCAGAACCAACAAACACAACACAGTCATCACTTAACAACACTTTAAATGTCACTACTACTCCAGAACCTACAAACACAACACAGGCATCACTTAACAACACTGCAAATGTTACCACTACTCTAGAACCTACAAACACAACACAGTCATCTGTTAACATCACTGCAAATGCCAATACTACTCCAGAACCAACAAACACAACACAGTCATCAGTTAACAACACTGCAAATGTCGCTACTACTTCAGAACCAACAAACACAACACAGTCATCACTTAACAACGCTGCAAATGTCACTACTACTCCGGAACCTACAAACACAACACAATCATCACTTAACAACACTGCAAATGTCACTACTACTCCAGAACCAACAAACACAACACAGTCATCTGTTAACAACACTGCGAATGTCACTACTACTCCAGAACCAACAAACACAACACAGTCATTAGTTACCAACACTGCAAATGTCACTACTACTCCAGAACCAACAAATGCAACACAGTCATCACTTAACAACACTGCAAATGTCACTACTACTCCAGAACTAACAAACACAACACAGTCATCACTTAACAACACTGCAAATGTCACTACTACTCCAGAACCAACAAACACAACACAGCCATCACTTAATCACACTGCAAATGTCACTACTGCTCCAGAACCTACAAACACAACACAGCCATCACTTAACCACACTGCAAATGTCACTACTACTCCAGAACCAACAAACACAACACAGTCATTAGTGAACAACACTGCAAATGTCACTACTACTCCAGAACCTACAAACACAACACAGCCATCACTTAATCACACTGCAAATGTCACTACTGCTCCAGAACCTACAAACACAACACAGCCATCACTTAACCACACTGCAAATGTCACTACTACTCCAGAACCATCAAACACAACACAGTCACCAATTACCAACACTGCAAATGTCACTACTACTCCAGAACCATCAAATTCAACACAGTCATCAATTACCAACACTGCAAATGTCACTACTACTCCAGAACCTACGAACACAACACAGTCAATGCTTAACATCACTGCAAATGCCACTACTACTCCAGAACCATCAAATACAACACAGTCATCAATTACCAACACTGCAAATGTCACTACTACTCCAGAACCAACAAACACAACACAGTCATCAGTTAACATTACTGCAAATGTCTCTACTACTCCAGAACCTACAAACACAACACAGCCATCGCTTAACATCACTGCAAATGTCACTACTACTCCAGAACCAACAAACACAACACAGTCATCAGTGAACAACACTGCAAATGTCACTACTACCCCACAACCTACAAACACAACACAGTCATTAGTGAACAACACTGCAAATGTCACTACTACTCCACAACCAACAACCATAACACAGTCATCACTTAACATCACTGCAAATGTCTCTACTACTCCAGAACCAACAAACACAACACAGTCATTAGTGAACAACACTGCAAATGTCACTACTACTCCACAACCTACAAACACAACACAGTCATTAGTGAACAACACTGCAAATGTCACTACTACTCCACAACCAACAACCACAACACAGTCATCACTTACCAACACTGCAAATGCCAATACTACTCCAGAACCAACAAACACAACAGAGTCATCTGTTAACATCATTGCAAATGTCACCACTACTCCAGAACCAACAAACACAACACAGTCACCCCTTAACAACACTGCAAATGTCACTACTACTCCAGAACCAACAAACACAACACAGTCATCAGTTACCAACACTGCAAATGTCACTACTACACCAGAACCAACGAATACAACACAGTCATCTGTTAACAACACTGCAAGTGTCACTACTACTTCAGAACCTACAAACACAACACACTCATCAGTTACCAACACTGCAAATGTGACTACTACTCCAGAACCAACAAACACAACACAGTCATCTGTTAACAACACTGCAAATATCACTACTACTCCAGAACCAACAAACACAACGCAGTCATCACTTAACAACACTGCAAATGTCACTACTACTCCAGAACCAACAAACACAACACAGTCATTTCTTAACAACACTGCAAATGTCACTACTACTCCAGAACCAACAAACACAACACAGTCATCACTTCACAACACTGCAAATGTCACTACTACTCCAGAATCAACAAACACAACACAGTCATCTGTTAACAACACTGCAAATGCCACTACTACTCCAGAACCATCAAACACAACACAGTCATCAGGTACCAACACTGCAAATGTCACTACTACTCCAGAACCTACAAACACAACACAGCCATCCCTTAACATCACTGCAAATGTCTCTACTACTCCAGAACCAACAAACACAACACAGTCATTAGTGAACAACACTGCAAATGTCACTACTACTCCACAACCTACAAACACAACACAGTCATCACTTACCAACACTGCAAATGTCACTACTACTCCACAACCTACAAACACCACACAGTCATTAGTGAACAACACTGCAAATGTCACTACTACGCCACAACCAACAACCACAACACAGTCATCACTTAACAACACTGCAAATGCCAATACTACTTTAGAACAAACAAACACAACACAGTCATCCCTTACCAACACTGCAAGTGTCACTACTACTCCAGAACCTACAAACACAACACAGTCATCTGTTAACATCACTGCAAATGCCACTACTAGTCCAAAACCATCAAACACAACACAGTCATCTGTTAACATCACTGCAAATGCCACAACTACTCCAGAACCAACAAACACAACACAGTCATCACTTAACAACACTGCAAATGCCACTACTACTCCAGAACCATCAAACACAACACAGTCATCAATTACCAACACTGCAAATGTCACTACTACTCCAGAACCAACAAATACAACACAGTCATCAGTTACCAACACTGCAAGTGTCACTACTACTCCAGAACCTACAAACACAACACACTCATCTGTTACCAACACTGCAAATGTCACTGCTACTCCAGAACCTACAAACACAACACAGTCATCAATTACCAACACTGCAAATGTCACTACTACTCCAGAACCTACAAACACAACACAGTCAACGCTTAACATCTCTGCAAATGTCACTACTACTCCAGAACCAACAAATACAACACAGTCATTAGTTACCAACACTGCAAGTGTCACTACTACTCCAGAACCTACAAACACAACACACTTATCAGTTACCAACACTGGA
This sequence comes from Clarias gariepinus, assembly GCF_024256425.1. Taxonomy (NCBI): domain Eukaryota; kingdom Metazoa; phylum Chordata; class Actinopteri; order Siluriformes; family Clariidae; genus Clarias; species Clarias gariepinus. Next base: position 24,231,971 of record NC_071125.1, on the reverse strand, counting down.
AATGTCACTACTACTCCAGAACCTACAAACACAACACACTCATCAGTTACCAACACTGCAAATGTCACTACTACTCCAGAACCTACAAACACAACACAGTCATCACTTAACAACACTGCAAATGCCCCTACTACTCCACAGCCAACAAGCACAACACAGTCATCAATTAACAACACTGCAAATGTCACTACTACTCCACAACCAACAAACACAACACAGTCATTACTTATCAACACTGCAAATGTCACTACTACGCCACAACCAACAACCACAACACAGTTATCTGTAAACAACACTGCAAATGCCAATACTACTTCAGAACAAACAAACACAACACAGTCATCCCTTACCGTCACTGCAAATGTCACTCCTACTCCAGGACCAACAAACACAACACAGTCATCAGTGAACAACCCTGCAAATGTCACTACTACTCCAGAACCTACAAACACAACACAGTCATTAGTGAACAACACTGCAAATGTCACTACTACTCCACAACCAACAAACACAACGCAGTCATTACTTAACGACACTGCAAATGTCACTACTACTCCAGAACCTACAAACACAACACAGTCATCAGTGAACAACGCTGCAAATGTCACTGCTACTCCAGAACCTACAAACACAACACAGTCATTAGTGAACAACACTGCAAATGTCACTACTACTCCACAACCAACAACCACAACACAGTCATCAATTAACAACACTGCAAATGTCACTACTACTCCACAACCAACAAACACAACGCAGTCATTACTTAACAACACTGCAAATGTCACTACTACTCCAGAACCAACAAACACAACACAGTCATTACTTAACAACACTGCAAATGTCACTACTACTCCACAACCAACAACCACAACACAGTCATCTGTAAACAACACTGCAAATGCCAATACTACTCCAGAACCAACAACCACAACACAGTCATCACTTACCAACACTGCAAATGTCACTTCTATTCCAGAACCTACAAACACAACACAGTCATCACTTAACAACACTGCAAATGTCACTACTACTTCAGAATCAACAAACACAACACAGTCATCAGTTAACAACACTGCAAATACCACTACTACTTCAGAACCAACAAACACAACGCAGTCATCACTTAACAACACTGCAAATGCCACTACTACTCCAGAACCATCAAACACAACACAGTCATCAATTACCAACACTGCAAATGCCACTACTACTCCAGAACCAACAACCACAACACAGTCATCAGTTAACAACACTGCAAATACCACTACTACTTCAGAACCAACAAACACAACGCAGTCATCACTTAACAACACTGCAAATGCCACTACTACTCCTGAACCATCAAACACAACACAGTCATCAATTTCCAACACTGCAAATGCCACTACTACTCCAGAACCAACAACCACAACACAGTCATCAGTTAACACCACTGCAAATGTCAGTTCTACTCCAGAATCTACAAACACAACACAGTCATCTGTTAACAACACTGCAAATGTCACTTCTACTTCAGAACCAGCAAACACAACACAGTCATTACTTAACAACACTGCAAATGTCATTTCTACTTCAGAACCAACAAACACAACACAGTCATTACTTAACAACTCAGCAAATTCCACTACTACTCCAGAACCAACAAACACAACACAGTCATCAGATAACAACACTGCAAATGTCACCACTACTTCAGAACCTACAAACACAACACAGTCATCACTTAACAACACTGCAAATGCCACTACTACTCCGGAACCTACAAACACAACACAGTCAACTCTTAACATCACAGCAAATATCACTACTACTCCAGAACCTACAAACACAACACAGTCATCTGTTAACAACACAGCAAATGTCACTACTACTCCAGAACCAACAACCACAACACAGTCATCACTTCACAACACTGCAAATGTCACTACTACTCCAGAACCAACAAACACAACACAGTCATCACTTCACAACACTGCAAATGTCACTACTACTCCAGAATCAACAAACACAACACAGTCATCACTTAACAACACTGCAAATGCAACTACTACTCCAGAACCATCAAACACAACACAGTCATCAATTACCAACACTGCAAATGTCACCACTACTCCAGAACCTACAAACACAACACAGTCATCTGTTAACAACACAGCAAATGTCACTCCTACTCCAGAACCAACAACCACAACACAGTCATCACTTAACAACACAGCAAATGTCACTCCTACTCCAGAACCAACAACCACAACACAGTCATCACTTAACAACACTGCAAATGTCACTACTACTCCAGAATCTACAAACACAACACAGTCATCTGTTAACAACACTGCAAATTTCACTACTACTCCAGAACCAACAAACACAACGCAGTCATCACTTAACAACACTGCAAATGTCACTACTACTCCAGAACCAACAAACACAACACAGTCATTACTTAACAACACTGCAAATGTCACTACTACTCCAGAACCAACAAACACAACACGGTCATCAGTTAACAACACTGCAAATGTCACTACTACTCCAGAACCAACAAACACAACACAGTCATCAGCTAACAACACAGCAAATGCCACTACTACTCCAGAACCAACAAACACAACACAGTCATCTGTTAACAACACTGCAAATTCCACTACTACTCCAGAACCAACAAACACAACACAGTCATCAGTTAACAACACTGCAAATGTCACTACTACTCCAGAACCAACAAACACAACACAGTCATCGGCTAACAACACAGCAAATGCCACTACTACCCCAGAACCAACAAACACAACACAGTCATCACTTAACAACACTGCAAATGTCACTACTACTCCAGAACCAACAACCACAACACAGTCATCACTTAACAACACTGCAAATGTCACTACTACTCCAGAACCAACAAACACAACACAGTCATCACTTCACAACACTGCAAATGTCACTACTACTCCAGAACCAACAAACACAACACAGTCATCACTTCACAACACTGCAAATGTCACTACTACTCCAGAATCAACAAACACAACACAGTCATCACTTAACAACACTGCAAATGCAACTACTACTCCAGAACCATCAAACACAACACAGTCATCAATTACCAACACTGCAAATGTCACCACTACTCCAGAACCTACAAACACAACACAGTCATCTGTTAACAACACAGCAAATGTCACTCCTACTCCAGAACCAACAACCACAACACAGTCATCACTTAACAACACAGCAAATGTCACTCCTACTCCAGAACCAACAACCACAACACAGTCATCACTTAACAACACTGCAAATGTCACTACTACTCCAGAACCAACAAACACAACACAGTCATCAGCTAACAACACAGAAAATGCCACTACTACTCCAGAACCAACAAACACAACACAGTCATCTGTTAACACCACTGCAAATGTCACTAACACTCCAGAACCAACAAACACAACACAGTCATCAGTTAACAACACTGCAAATGTCACTACTACTCCAGAACCAACAAACACAACACAGTCATCAGCTAACAACACAGCAAATGCCACTACTACCCCAGAACCAACAAACACAACACAGTCATCACTTAACAACACTGCAAATGTCACTACTACTCCAGAACCAACAACCACAACACAGTCATCACTTAACAACACTGCAAATGTCACTACTACTCCAGAACAAACAAACACAACACAGTCATCACTTAACAACACTGCAAATGTCACTACTACTCCAGAACCAACAAACACAACACAGTCATCTGTTAACAACACAGCAAATGTCACTACTACTCCAGAACCTACAAACACAACACAGTCATCTGTTAACAACACAGCAAATGTCACTACTACTCCAGAACCTACAAACACAACACAGTCATCTGTTAACAACACAGCAAATGTCACTACTACTTCAGAACCAACAAACACAACACGGTCATCACTTAACAACAGTGCAAATGTCACTACTACTTCAGAACCAACAAACACAACACGGTCACCACTTAACAACACTGCAAATGTCACTACTACTCCAGAACCAACAAACACAACACAGTCATCTGTTAACAACACTGCAAATGTCACTACTACTCCAGAACCAACAAACACAACACAGTCATCTGTTAACAACACTGCAAATGTCACTACTACTCCAGAACCAGCAAACACAACACAGTCATCTGTTAACAACACTGCAAATTCCACTACTACTCCAGAACCAACAAACACAACACAGTCATCAGTTAACAACACTGCAAATGTCACTACTACTCCAGAACCAGCAAACACAACACAGTCATCAGCTAACAACACAGCAAATGCCACTACTACTCCAGAACCAACAAACACAACACAGTCATCTGTTAACAACACAGCAAATGTCACTACTACTCCAGAACCAACAACCACAACACAGTCATCACTTAACAACACTGCAAATGTCACTACTACTCCAGAACCAACAAACACAACACAGTCATCTGTTAACAACACTGCAAATGTCACTACTACTCCAGAACCAACAAACACAACACAGTCACCCCTTAACAACACTGCAAATGTCACTACTACTCCAGAACCAACCAACACAACACGGTCATCTGTTAACAACACTGCAAATTTCACTACTACTCCAGAACCTACAAACACAACACAGTCATCTGTTAACAACACTGCAAATTCCACTACTACTCCAGAACCAACAAACACAACACAGTCATTACTTAACAACACAGCAAATGCCACTACTACCCCAGAACCAACAAACACAACGCAGTCATCACTTAACAACACTGCAAATGTCACTACTACTTCAGAACCAACAAACACAACACAGTCATCTGTTAACAACACGACACTTACAACAACTACTCCAGAACCTACAAACACAACACTGTCATCATTAAATAGTAGTCCAAATCCAAACACAACATCATTAGTGACTGAGGATAGAAATTTAAACATCACTCCAAACATAAACACAACAGAGGCATCCTCCACTACCAGTACAACAGCAAACACTACTCTCAATGCTTCAACAACATCTGGGCCCTATATTACAACACAACCAATCACTACAAACATAACTACTACTCCATACCCTTTAGACACAACACAGTCATTAGGTAACATCACAACAAATACAATGACTACCCCATATTCTTCAAACACAACAATGTCATCAAGTAACAGCACAACAAATCCGATGACTACTTTAAGCTCTTTAAACACAACATCATCAAGTAACAGCACAACAAATCCAATGACTACTTTAAGCTCTTCAAACACAACAACCTCATCAAGTAACAGCACAACAAATGCAATAACTAGTCCAGCTTCTACAACCCCTACACAGACACCATTAAGTAGCAGCACAACACAGAACTTTAACACAACAGTACCAAGCACTATCTCTACAACAACAACACCACAAAGTACCATTGCACCGACGAGAAATAATACCATCTCCACCACCTCCATCACCCCTAGCCGGAGCACTAGTGGAACAAGTACAACAGGTTAGTCCATTGATTTGCTTCCAGTCTGTTCTACTTAAGTCATTACAGATTTGATTTTTTTTTTTTTTAAACTACAAGTAGAGCTTTATACAGGTCCTTCTCAAAAAATTAGCCTGTTGTGATAAAGTTCATTATTTTCTGTAATGTACTGATAAACATTAGACTTTCATATATTTTAGATTCATTACACACAACTGAAGTAGTTCAAGCCTTTTAATTATTTTAATATTGATGATTTTGGCATACAGCTCATGAAAACCCAAAATTCCTATCTCAAAAAATTAGCATATCATGAAAAGGTTCTCTAAACGAGCTATTAACCTAATCATCTGAATCAACTAATTAACTCTAAACACCTGCAAAAGATTCCTGAGGCTTTTAAAAACTCCCAGCCTGGTTCCTTACTCAAAACCGCAATCATGGGTGAGACTGCCGACCTGACTGCTGTCCAGAAGGCCATCATTGACACCCTCAAGCAAGAGGGTAAGACACAAAAAGAAATTTCTGAACGAATAGGCTGTTCCCAGAGTGCTGTATCAAGGCACCTCAGTGGGAAGTCTGTGAGAAGGAAAAAGTGTGGCAGAAAACGCTGCACAACGAGAAGAGGTGACCGGACCCTGAGGAAGATTGTGGAGAAGGACCGATTCCAGACCTTGGGGGACCTGCGGAAGCAGTGGACTGAGTCTGAAGTAGAAACATCCAGAGCCACCGTGTACAGGCGTGTGCAGGAAATGGGCTACAGGTGCCGCATTCCCCAGGTCAAGCCACTTTTGAACCAGAAACAGCGGCAGAAGCGCCTGACCTGGGCTACAGAGAAGCAGCACTGGACTGTTGCTCAGTGGTCCAAAGTACTTTTTTCGGATAAAAGCAAATTTTGCATGTCATTCGGAAATCAAGGTGCCAGAGCCTGGAGGAAGACTGGGGAGAGGGAAATGCCAAAATGCCTGAAGTCCAGTGTCAAGTACCCACAGTCAGTGATGGTCTGGGGTGCCATGTCAGCTGCTGGTGTTGGTCCACTGTGTTTTATCAAGGGTAGGGTCAATGCAGCTAGCTATCAGGAGATTTTGGAGCACTTCATGCTTCCATCTGCTGAAAAGCTTTATGGAGATGAAGATTTCATTTTTCAGCACGACCTGGCACCTGCACACAGTGCCAAAACCACTGGTAAATGGTTTACTGACCATGGTATTACTGTGCTCAATTGGCCTGCCAACTCTCCTGACCTGAACCCCATAGAGAATCTGTGGGATATTGTGAAGAGAAAGTTGAGAGACGCAAGACCCAACACTCTGGATGAGCTTAAGGCCGCTATCGAAGCATCCTGGGCCTCCATAACACCTCAGCAGTGCCACAGGCTGATTGCCTCCATGCCACGCCTCATTGAAGCAGTCATTTCTGCAAAAGGATTACCGACCAAGTACTGAGTGCATAACTAAACATAATTATTTGAAGGTTGACTTTTTTTGTATTAAAAACACTTTTCTATTATTGGTCGGATGAAATATGCTAATTTTTTGAGAGAATTTTGTGTTTTCATGAGCTGTATGCCAAAATCATCAATATTAAAACAATTAAAAGGCTTGAACTACTTCAGTTGTGTGTAATGAATCTAAAATATATGAAAGTCTAATGTTTATCAGTACATTACAGAAAATAATGAACTTTATCACAATAGGCTAATTTTTTGAGAAGGACCTGTATACCAGTTTATCATTGTATTCAAATTGATGAATGTTGTTCAGACAAATAATTTTAGATACAAGAATCATGGTTAGGAGGAATCTCTCAAATATAAATACAAGTATTTCCATAAACACTTACCTTCACTACCATGTAAATGGTAAATAGTAAATGGCTCTCTCTTACCTCATGTTACAGTGACCACGACAACAGAGGATCCTCAGTCTGTGGTGAATCAGCTTCTGGACCAGTCCAGTGACTTTAACAGCATGAACTCTTCTCAAGTACAGAATTTGGTCAACAAACTAGAAGATGTTTTATCGGCACCAAACATCAGCTCGCTTGTGGGGGAGGGTGCTATCTCTGTTATAAACAAACTCCTTGATGCTCCTCAAAGCACTGTAGCCTCCTCATCCAACCGGTAAGAGACATCCTCTGGATGAAACACCTTAGCTAGAGAACAATGCACATGACTATATGAGAATTTAAGGTAATGGTGGAATTGATGCATTGTTTCTTTTTCAGCTTGATCAAAGTTGTAGATGCTCTGGCGATGAAATTGGTCCTTTCGGACTCGTCAGTAAAGATAACACGTTCATCCCTTGCGATGGAGGTTGTAAAAATTGATGGAACCAACTTTCCAGGAATGTCATTCTCCATGAATGACCCATCAGACATAGCGGTAAAGGCGGAGAATTAATCTGAATATGGAAAAGGCATGAGTTCTTGCATAGTAAAATTTAAAAGCCAGTCATGCTCCAATTATGCCAGTGTAGATTATAGAGCATTTTATCTTAATTATCACTTTAACCTAAGGCATGTGAAGCACAACAAATATTTACAGTATGTTTTGCAATTAACTGTAAAGTACTAAGGTATTTCAACACCTTTTTCTATTTCTTCCACAGCAATGTGTCAAAGCTTGTTTTATTTAATAAAAAAAATATATGCCATATGTTTTAGTAATAATACTTTTTATTAGTAATTGGGGTGTTACTGGGATGTTCACTAATTAGCCATAACATTAAAACTGTTAACATTAAAAACACTTTGGTTCTGGCACCTTGAACCATGGTGGCACAGGGCCTCTTGGGGTGTTCTCTGGTGTCTGGCACCAGCTTTTTTATTATTATTATTGTGAGTTTTGTGGTAGGGACCCCATGGATCAGATGTGTTTGTCTGTGCGTCCCATGGGGCTCAATCAGATTGGGATCTGGGGAATTTGGAGGGTGGGTCAGGGGCCTTGAGCTCTTTGCAGGCTTTGGTGCACTGAGTGTTCTGGTGCCTTTCTATTGTGGCCAGCATTGCTTTTTTGGGGGGGGATTAGACCTGGCAGGTTTGCATTTTGTCCCTGCAGGTTTGGGTGTTCATGATCCTGTCACCAGTTTACTGGCAACGTTTAGGCTGATTAATGTATATTTCTATTTAATGTTCTGTAAGGTTGATAAACCAAGTTAGTTTAGGTATTTTTAAATGTTGTATTTTGTATATTTTAAATATCTTAATCATAAAAAACAGTCATTTTATTAAGAAACAGCAGATCACAAACTCCTGTCTTGAAGACTTCGCAATGAATGAAATCAAAAGTTTACCTCTGACTGTGATAAGTTCAATCCTGTCCTGATATCGCTCTAAGTGTTTGTGGTTGTGTGTTTGATTCCAGGTGAAGAACAGAAAAAGGAGGTCTGTAGCTAGTCCCGTGGGTTCCATCACACTCCCGGCCTCTCTGACAAACGGCCTCACGCCAGAGCAAAAGAAACAGGCGTCCCGGCTTCAGTTCACATTCTTCCAAAAGACCACCCTGTTTGAGGTGAGGAATTCTGAGAGAGAGATGTCCTTTAGTAGCCATTAATATGACCAAGATGATGATACAATGTGTGTGTGTGTGTGTGTGTGTGTGTGTGTGTGTGTGTGTGTGTGTGAATGATTGCAGGACAAATACAATAATAAGACCTTAAACAGCCTCGTTCTGGGGATGAGCGTGGCCAACCAGTCCATCAGAGACCTGAGTGATCATGTGCAGATCTCTCTAAAGAACACAAATACTCAAAAGGTACTCATACACTCTCTCACACACAGCACCATACCAGTTACTGTCATTTATTGTTTTTGTCAGCCATCTGATTTCTTTTTCTTCTCCTACAGGGAAACCGGACTTGTGTTTTTTGGGACTTTAACAAAAATGGTAAGATACAATACTATCATGTATGCCATGTTAGATCACTAAACTGTCAGGAACAATGGCAGTACCCTACACAATTGTACCCTTGCTTGTAATGTTTGAACAATACATATTAAAGTTACAAGGTGTGTACTCTTAAAAAACATTGTTCAAAGGTTTTTGCATTACCTTCTTCGGGTGAATACAAAAGTTATAAAGGTACAGGTCCTTTTGTCAGTACCAGATAAATACAGTGGTGTGAAAAACTATTTGCCCCCTTCCTGATTTCTTATTCTTTTGCATGTTTGTCACACAAAATGTTTCTGATCATCAAACACATTTAACTATTAGTCAAAGATAACATAATTGAACACAAAATGCAGTTTTTAAATGATGGTTTTTATTATTTAGGATGAAAAAAAATCCAAACCTACATGGCCCTGTGTGAAAAAGTGATTGCCCCCCTTGTTAAAAAATAACTTAACTGTGGTTTATCACACCTGAGTTCAATTTCTGTAGTCACCCCCAGGCCTGATTACTGCCACACCTGTTTCAATCAAGAAATCACTTCAATAGGAGCTACCTGACACAGAGAAGTAGACCAAAAGCACCTCAAAAGCTAGACATCATGCCAAGATCCAAAGAAATTCAGGAACAAATGAGAACAAAAGTAATTGAGATCTATCAGTCTGGTAAAGGTTATAAAGCCATTTCTAAAGCTTTGGGACTCCAGCGAACCACAGTGAGAGCCATTATCCACAAATGGCAAAAACATGGAACAGTGGTGAACCTTCCCAGGAGTGGCCGGCCGACCAAAATTACCCCAAGAGCGCAGAGACGACTCATCCGAGGGGCCACAAAAGACCCCAGGACAACATTTAAAGAACTGCAGGCCTCACTTGCCTCAATTAAGGTCAGTGTTCATGACTCCACTATAAGAGAGAGACTGGGCAAAAACGGCCTGCATGGCAGATTTCCAAGGCGCAAACCACTTTTAAGCAAAAAGAACATTAAGGCTCGTCTCAATTTTGCTAAAAAAAACATCTCAATGATTGCCAAGACTTTTGGAAAAAATACCTTGTGGACCGACGAGACAAAAGTTGAACTTTTTGGAAAGTCCGTGTCCCGTTACATCTGGCGTAAAAGTAACACAGCATTTCAGAAAAAGAACATCATACCAACAGTAAAATATGGTGGTGGTAGTGTGATGGTCTGGGGTTGTTTTGCTGCTTCAGGACCTGGAAGGCTTGCTGTGATAGATGGAACCATGAATTCTACTATCTACCAAAAAATCCTGAAGGAGAATGTCCGGCCATCTGTTCGTCAACTCAAGCTGAAGCGATCTTGGGTGCTGCAGCAGGAAAATGACCCAAAACACACCAGCAAATCCACCACTGAATGGCTGAAAAAAACAAAATGAAGACTTTGGAGTGGCCTAGTCAAAGTCCTGACCTGAATCCTATTGAGATGTTGTGGCATGACCTTAAAAAGGCGGTTCATGCTAGAAAACCCTCAAATAAAGCTGAATTACAACAATTCTGCAAAGATGAGTGGGCCAAAATTCCTCCAGAGTGCTGTAAAAGACTTGTTGCAAGTTATCACAAATGCTTGATTGCAGTTATTGCTGCTAAGGGTGGCCCAACCAGTTATTAGGTTCAGGGGGCAATTACTCTTTCATACAGGGCCATGTAGGTTTGGATATTTTTTCTCCCTAAATAATAAAAACCATCATTTAAAAACTGCATTTTGTGTTCACTTGTGTTATCTTTGACTAATCGTTAAATGTGTTTGATGATCAGAAACATTTTGTGTGACAAACATGCAAAAGAAAAAGAAATCAGGAAGGGGGCAAATAGTTTTTCACACCACTGTATAAGATAAGATAAGATAAACCTTTATTAGTCCCACAAGTGGGAAATTTGTTTTGCAACGGCAGCAAGTGGACAGTACAAAGTTAAAAATTAAGAAACAACAGAATAAAGTAAAAGAAATCAAAAATGGGGGGAAAAAATACTAACAGTATAAATATTAACAGTGGATATAATATTACAGTTTGTATTTCAAATCATGTATTAAGTTGCATTTAGTTTGATTTGAGTTTTTCTCGCGTTACTTTGCTGTAACCCTGTTCCCTGAAAAAGCGGGAACGAGATGCTGCATTAAAACGCAATCTTTCTGTATTGCCGGTTGTGAAGCATGTGTGTGTCAAACACGCCAAATTTTGGCATATATAACCTCGGTCAGGTGATGTCACCTGATGAAGCACACCTGCAGGTTATAAATAGAAGTGAATCGGAAACATTCCTCAGAACAATTTTGTCTGAAAGGACGTCCAGTCACGCAAGCAATGGGACATTGGAGCGCAGCATCTCGAGCAGAAAGTAACCCGTGACTTTCCCTTTCAAAAGCTTCACTCGATGCTGCGTGAAAACGCTTTGGAAACGAGAATACCAACGCTGCCGCACTGCAAGTGTCTGGACCCCCAAGGTTGTGTAGTGTGTACTCACAAAGGACAAGGAGGTCTCAGAGCTAGCTCTGGGAGGCTGACTCGAGGACCCATGAGCCCGGAGTAGCATGAACATCCAGAATATAAAATCTGACAAATTTGTGCGGAGAGGACCATCCCTCCGCATGACACACTCGCTGCAGGGGGACACCTCTTGCCAGCGCAATAGATGAGGCAATTCCCCTGGTTAGATAAGCCCTGATTCCTAGAGGCGAAATGGGACCATGTGCCTCATAGGCTAGGGCAATAGCATCTCTCACCCAATGTGACCACCTAACAGGAGCTGACTTTAGTCGTTCAAAAGAGGTGTCAATCAGACCTTTGAGCACAATAGATAAGTCCCCAGAAAGGACAGTGACTCTAGTGGGCGGCCTCAACTATTTAGCTCTGAAATATTGTTCCCTGTGCCTGAGACAGAAGATCCCCCCTCACTATTAGTCAGAGGCGCGAACCCTGTTGACGACCCTGGCCAAGGCTCCCGGGAGCAGAGCTATCAGGAAAACGCATAAAGGCGTAATCTGGGCCACGTATGGGCCAAGGCGTCCAGACCCAGGGGAGCTGGAAGAGTCAGAGAATAGTAAAGGGGACATTTGCTATTTCCTGCGAGGCAAAGACGTCCACCTCTGCTACATGAGAAATCTCTTCCAGATAGACTGACTACTTCGGGGTGGGGGTTCCATTTCCCGCGTGTCAGAGCTTGACTGGACAGTAAATCTGCTTCCACATTATATGCCCTGGAATGTAAATCGCCCTGAGGGACAGGAACTTGTCCTGTGCCCAAAGCAGAACCTGGTGCGCTAGCTTATTCAAGCGCCGCGAGCACAGTCCGCTCTGGCAATTTATATATGAGACTAGCGTAGTGTTGTCCACCTGCACTAGGACTTGGTAGCCTCTCAACTGCTGGAGGAAGTGCTTTAGGGCCAAAAATAGAGCCATAATTTCTAGGCAATTGATGTGCCATGTGAGAATGATGACTTGCATTACATTTGGTAGACGCTCTTATCCAGAGCGACTTACATTTTTATCTCATTACACATCTGAGCAGTTGAGGGTTAAGGGCCTTGCTCAAAGGCCCTACAGTGACAACTTGGTGGTTGTGGGGTTTGAACCTGGGATCTTCCGAACTGTAGTCCATTGCCTTATCCACTGAGCTACCCCCAGCCCTTGTGGGGGGGGGGGGGGGGGGGGCTCTCCAGCTCCCTTGGGCCATCTAAGACCGACCCCAGCCTGTGAGGGAAGCATCTGTCATTAGCATCTTGCAACGACAAGACGGACTTAGAGTGGGACCCAAAGTCAGAAACCGGGGTCTGAACCACATAGAAAGGGTACGAAGCTCCTGGCGCGTAACCCTTATTGGGGATTGGCCCTGGAGTAAAATCCCCTGGTTCTTAGCCACAACTGAGATGCTCTCATGTGTAGAAGGCCCAAAGGTATTACCGTGGATGCAGCTGCCATGAGAGCTAAAGATCTCTGAAAGTAATGAACAGTCACTTTCTGGTCTAGCTTGTGTTCCTTGAGGGTGTTGAGAATGGATTCGACACGAGCGGGAGACAGCTTGGAAGGAAGTGTTGGCTTTTCAGGGAGGATGATGTCCCAGAAGAGATAGCCTGGAAGCGTCTCTTCTATCTGGGGCGTCATCAGATAACCTCGCGTTTCCATGTCAACTATATTTAAATAAATAAATAAGTCGACGGCACGAAAACACGGAATGAATAGCTTACTCCATGAAAGGGTTAACCCATCATGGAGGTTACTAAGGAAAGGGAGAGAGCATCATTGAGGCTCAGCCCCCCGGCCACCCGACAGAAACCTGTCGTCTAATTTGAGTGCTTGGAGGCTATTTCCATCTCTGCGGAAGCGAGAGAAAATGTCTATCCTGCCGATTTCACAAGAAGCGCAAGGCGCGCTTGAGAAGCGGACGGAGGAATTTCCCGATCCAGCGAGCGCAAGAGAAAAGAGGGGATCCGTCCCCGCAATTTTTTTTTTTTTTTGGTCTTTCCTATCTATTTACAAGAAGCGCCGAGGCACGCTTGAGAAGTGGACGGAAAACTTCCTGATTCGGCGAGAACACGAGAGAAAGGGGGATTCCTTTCCTTCTGCCTCTATATGATATTAAGATTTCCCTGCTATTTCTTAAAAATAAATTCATCAGCAGCATGTTTTTCTATCACAACTGGAAGTTATGTATCAACAGATCTTTACACTTCCTCTACTGCACTCTATTGGCCTTGGCGGCAAACTAACCTGGATGACTTAACACCTTGACTTTATATGATGTGTCACATGGTTGTTCCCTCACCAGACTTGTTTTTTCCCTATCTCTTGATCTTAATGACTAAAATAAAAACACTGATTGTCATGTTAGCAAGAGAACAAAAACAGCATTAACTCCTCTGTCCTGAAAATGGAGAAAAACTTTAAGTTTCAACTTTATCTGTTACAAAGATACTGACACTGAAGACTCCTTGAAAAAAAAATGTTTAAAAAATGTCATATCCTTGCCGATAACTTCTTGCCGAAATCTATCAATGACTCTGAATATTTTTTTTTCAAGTTATGTTGTACAATAACTGTGAATTATCTGTTACTACTGTACACATACAAAACACCTCTGGATCAATCAGAATAAAGGAATCATTAGAGCTGTGGTATGACTGTAATTCTAATCACTTTTATAACGTATTGCAGGTGGAGCAGGAGGTTGGAACACTAGCGGCTGTTCTCTTGTGAACAGCACAGATACCGATACGACGTGTAGCTGCAACCACTTGACCAGCTTTGCTGTGCTACTGGTGAGCATCAGTAATTGAAATCTGTGTTTCTTTGTTAAAATAAAGAATGACGTGTTCAAAAGAAATACATATTTCTGTCTAAATATGATTGCATTCTGACGCATCACACACTGTTTGGTATCTTCATGAAGGACCTCTCCAGAGACACCAATATTGATCAAGTGCAGAGCACCATCCTCACCTTCATTAGTTTTATTGGATGTGGAATTTCCTCCATCTTCCTTGCTATCACACTTCTCACCTACCTGGGCTTTGAGTGAGTCCAACAAACCCTCCATATTCTCCATATACAAATATAAAATGATGCATGATGTCATGCTTTCTTTTTATTCATTCATCCTCTTATACTTATCTCCTCAGCAAACTTCGCAGAGACATTCCCTCCAAGATCCTCATCCACCTGTGTTTTGCCCTTTTCCTACTCAACATGACCTTCCTGCTCGACTCTTGGCTGGCGCTCTACAAGGACGCCGTCGGCCTCTGCATCTCCACAGCCTTTTTCCTGCACTACTTCTTGCTCGCCTCCTTCACGTGGATGGGTCTGGAGGCTTTGCATCTCTACCTGAGTGTCGTCAAAGTCTTCAGAAACTTTGTATCACATTACATGCTGAAGTTCTCCCTAGCAGGATGGGGTGAGTTCCTCCAGAGAAACAGCTGATGCAGTTGCATTTGGACGGTGATTTAGTTTACTATTGGTGTGTTTATGCATTTCAGGGATACCATTAATCGTGGTTATCATTGTGATTTCGGTGGACAAAAATAACTACGGCCTTGTTCAGTATGCAAAATACGCCAATGCAACTACGGACGATTTGTAAGTTGAAGCAGTCTGGAAAATAAGTTCATCCCAATGGAGCTTGATGGTATTTTTTTTACAACTTTGTTTGTTTTTCTTTTCAGCTGTTGGTTTAAGAATAACATAGCCTACTACGTGTCAGTTGTGGCCTACTTCTGTGCGATCTTCGTGGTCAACATGATCATGTTTGTGGTGGTCATGGTTCAGCTGAGACGCATCAAACGTCAAAATCCCCATAACAGCAAATACCGAAATGGACTTCAGGATCTCCGTAGCGTTGCTGGTCTGGTCGTCCTACTTGGCCTCACCTGGGGATTTGCTTTTTTTGCTTGGGGCCCTCTCAACTTACCATTCATGTATCTCTTCAGCATCTTCAACTCCTTCCAAGGTGAGAGCAATTAACATCTTGTTACAACTTGTATGCACTAGCATGCAGGAATCATGAATTAATGTGTGTTCTTTCTATGTCCAAAGGTCTTTTCATCTTCGTGTTTCACTGTGCGATAAAGCAGAGTGTCCAGAGACAATGGCGGATATACCTCTGTTGTGGCAAATTCCGAATAGGCGAAAATTCAGGTACAATTTTCGACATTTACTTGCAAACAGGTTGCACATTCTTCTTTTCCTTAACCTTAAGCTCCAATCCCCCCAACCCCTTAATGCACCAGGAAATTATCATTGTATGAAGTTCTAAATCATTCCTTGCTTATGTGTACAGATTGGAGCCGGGTAGCTCAAAACAAAAGTAAGGTCTCAGTTACAACAACCCACCTGTCTATATCCTCCAACAATTCAACTCCTTCAAGAACCTCCTCAATGAGCGGTGGTAGCTTAGAAGTACCATCATCCTTTAGAGGTGAGTTATAAGTGGATATTGTTTGATAAGGGGGGCTTTTCATTAACCAGATATTTATTTAGGTCTCATTTATGGAAAGAGTCTTTGGTGAGGGAACTTTATTTTTTGTTTTATTTTATTTATCCTTTATTTAACGAGGAGAAGCCCATTGAGATTAAAAATCTCTTTTGCAAGGGAAACCTGGCCAAGATAGGCAGCTAAAAAACATCACATTACATACATACAACAATAATAGAAACAGTTTAAAAGCCAAATTTTGCACCTACAATGAAATCTCAATCAAAAACATTGACATATGACACATCTCATTTTTAACTTAAAAACACTCAAAGGAATAAATTTACTAAGTTTTAAATTGTTCTGCAGCAAATTCCATGTAAAGGGTGCAGAATAAACAAAGGCCCTTTTACCCAACTCAGTACTAATATGTATGAACTGCCACTAATAAAGCTGGAAATTTTCCTTCAATTAAAAAAAAAAATTTTTTCCGGACAGTTTAGTTTTTGCTTTGTTGCAGTTTCTGAGTAACATGACAAGCTTGTGTTATTTTGTCTCATTAACTTCAACAGAGAGAAAAAAATTCAGCCTGGGGAGAAAAAAGTGTTTATAGTTGGTATAGTGTAAGTGATGACAGCAATGAACTAATTTTAAAGATGTTCCATGGAATTAAATGTAATAATCAGGTATGAATTATGACTTGTTCTTTAAACAACACAAGTCAACTCAGGTCTCGGAGCTCCCCCAATGTGTGTGGGGGTTTGTGTTAGTGCCCCAGCTGAAATACCCCTAGGATATGCCTCAAACTATCTCTGTTTTACTCCTCGTTCAAATGCACCAATTTAGTGTCTATGTACAGTAAGTCCCCTACATATGAACATTTATGTTAAGAAGTTCCGAAGATACAAACATGTGTTTAAAGCTAGATCACATGTCTTGCATACATTGTCACATGCAGTGTGCATCCTTTACAAGTGGTTGTGGTGTAGTGTACAGTATCGCAGTTCAAGCGTAAAAGCAGCGTCGACGAAGCTGGACCTGCTAAGATGCGCCAAGCAATAACCTTGGAGACAAGAGTGAAAATATACAACCTCAGGAGTTTTACTTCATTACGCTTTCCTGTTTTTTTTTAAATTTATTTTATTAATTTCATTCACAAATAACTATAGTAATATATTATAACAGTTTTTTTAATTAAAAAAATATATTGATTGATTCATTAGTTTATAATTTTTATTGTTTTTTTATATTTTTTTATTTTTAATTTCATTTTACTAAATTAAAAAGTTTACATATAAAAATATAAATTCAGTTTCTTTAAATAAACTTTTTCCAAGTCGCATAGCATTGTGAAATATTAAGCAGAATACATAGTGTGTCTGTGCCCTGAGAAATATATGCGAACCTAACCCCTTACCCTGACCCTAAACCTAAACCTAGCCTTAACCGCTAACCTTCACCCAGACCCTAACCTAACCCTAACCGAGAGAATGT
Organism: Clarias gariepinus; assembly: GCF_024256425.1. Lineage (NCBI taxonomy): Eukaryota > Metazoa > Chordata > Actinopteri > Siluriformes > Clariidae > Clarias > Clarias gariepinus. Next base: position 24,214,168 of record NC_071125.1, on the reverse strand, counting down.
AATATACTGTCTTTAGTATCCTAGTACGTAGATACCTGCAGTCATTCAGCGCTTCTTAAACTCATTCAAATTTCCAATCTTTAATAATGTAGTAGATGTAAATATTCATATGCAGCCTTTAAACTTATGTCGAAGTAAAAAAAGAAAAATATACAATTTCAAACTCTAGCAGAAAAACAGAATAAACAAACGTAGTGGATTGTTTTGAACACAGAACTGAGTTAATGAAAGTCGTGTGTTGGGTGTGTGCCCATAGCAAAACAACTAAATTATAAAACGCAGAAAGACTTTTTATTTAGTTTATTTATTTAGTGACTGTCGTGCCTAACTGTAAGAGCCGCAGTTTCATTGTTGCATTTCTGCGCCAGTATGTATGACTTTTTATTGATAAACTGCTCAAATCAGCGCGCACGTTGATTTGACTTTTTATTAAAGTGTTCATGAGAAGATTTTCTAAAAGTCATATTCACAACCACATTCCAGCCATTCACAGACAATGTGCTTTGTGCTATGTTGTTGTTTGTGGTCGGAGTTTATTATGAGTGAAATAAGGCTGCTCACATCAGCACGAGCTCCCATTGGCCAATAGGAACATTGCAAAATTGACAAAAAGGATTTTTCTCACTTTTTATTTGTTTGTTTGTTTGTACATGCACATCACAGACCCGTCTGAACATCTTAATATAAACCAAAATAGATTTTCGCATAATTGGACCCCTTTAATAAAAGATTTTTTAACCAGAATCTGAAGGCAGGAAAAAAATCAGCACTAAATAAATAAATAAATAATCTTCCACTGTAGAGTTAATTACTTTCCTCCATCAGCATGACATTAAAGTTTTTACTTTATTTCTGGTTTCAGATTTATTTTTTTTATGGTTTGGTATGTTTTTTTAAAACAGCACATTTTTCATTTTCACATTTCAGGCTCACCGGGGAACGACAGCGGATTGGGGTCTTTCGAGGAGTCCAACAACCTCATGCATCGCCGCTCCGTACGCTGACGTGAGTGACGTGTGCTCATAGGATTCCCACGCAATCTGTGAACAAAGTCACCTTTTTTGCACTACAGTCACTCTGAACAGGGACGAACTGTGAATTCTTGATTGACTCAGGGATTCTGGGAAATCTTTTCTAGTTTTGTTCCCTAATCCTAACAGAGCTTCTGGATGGGCTGCGACCCTGAGCAAAATAAAACGGATAATAAAGGTTAGATTAAATGTGAAACAGAGAAATAGTAGTCTGTCGAAGCTGAGATGCATTTCATATGCTTACAGAGGGTGACAAAGCTTGAGGATGGAGACAGGTTTACAATTAGGCAAATATATTAATCTAATGAACATCAGTTTATGGTCAAGAATTTAATGTTTTTTGTTTGTTTGTTTTTTGTTTGTTTGTTTTTTGCCAGAGGCTCTGTTTCAAGAAGGAAATAAATTTTTTAGATGAACAAAAACTGAGAAAAATACTTGAAAAAAACTAAACTATATAAAAAAAACTCCTCTGTATATAAAGAATGTAGACAAAAGAACAGAAAGCAGTATTATACACGACCTATCCATTAAGCTTCATATTTCACATACTGATATTATTTAATGCTTTTATACCATTTTGAAATTGATGAATGTACAAAGACACCGTAGATGTCTATATTTATACAAACAAAAATAAGTCTGTAAACTTTAAACAGAGAGGTTCGTTTCTCTATGAATTTATTATTTAATCACTTTATTGAAGGTACTATATGTCTTCAAAAAAAATTCTATCTCTAAAAGTTTTCTCATCGATAATCGTATTCCCACATGACACCCAGCGTTCCCTGGACGTTCTTCGTACCCTCCCTGACCCGGACCGAGATAAAGCATTCGTAAAAGATGAAGGAAAGTAATTTAGAGGACTCGTGTTTAAATTACCAGCACTCAAGTTTATCTGATTCTGTCTTATCATGGGGTACTGCTGCACTTTAAAACGCTATGATTTTTCATGTTTAACATTATTTATTTTTCAAAAATGGAAGAAAATGTGTACGTTTTGGTCCTGAATTTCCTATTCTTCTAGAAAATATTATATTAAAAAATTTATTTCTGGGAGAAATTATACAGTTCTTAAACTTGCCTGTTCTTACAGGTTATTTTTAACTATAACCTGTTTTAAATTTTAGGTCACTATATAGTCACAATAAACATGATGATTATTATTATTATGATGATGATGATTATTATTATTATTATTATTATTCACTCTATGTTGTTTATGTTCCCTGGTGGATAAATAAAGCAGTTTTTTTCTGGTATTTGTCATTGTTGTTGTTGTAGTTACAGGAAATTTAACATACTTTTTGTTGATTTATGACCTTTTTAAAAAGTTTGATTGAAAATTTAACATTTTTAAAAAATGTTTATCTTAGATTAAAGATGGCCTTCAACTCCTGTTGATGTCTTAATTCAACTGAAAATGTTTTAAAACATTTTTACTAATATTATATTCACTTCGATAAACAAGGACCATGTTGCTTGAAGTGCATTAATGGTCATCATCGAGAAAAATGAACTCCTCTATTATTTTACTCCGTTAATTCAACTAACACTAAAGACTCCTTCCATTAACTTGTTTTTCTAATCTCTTAATGTGAAATGTCTTTTATTGTCACAAGCTTATTCTGACATGAACTAATCAGCATGATCGACAAAACCGCCGCGTGTAAGAACAATCTGGTACAGGGTTCAAGTTCATGTGTTCGAGAGGTTCAGGTGTAGATGCTCCAGTAGATGATGTTAAAGGTGAGGTAGGCGAGAGGGAACAGGACCCTGGAGTATGAGTCGATCATGTAGCTGTTGCTCATGAGCAGGTGGAGGTGATGACTCAGAGGAGATGATTTTCGTAGACGTGTGCCCAGAGCAGGAGGAGCTTCAGGGACGCTGGAGTTCTGCGAGGACACGGGAGGATCCGCACCAAGGTCCGTCAGCTGAGGGAAGGTGCTGAGCGCCATGTCGTCGTCATGGAAACAGCCGTCGAAGGCCATGGCCTGGGAAGTCTCGAATTTGGAGCGCTACAGTACACACAGCACGGAAGCAAAAATTCCTCAGGATGTGACTTTCACACCTGTTTAAAACTGACATGCACATTTCTACCAGCAGAGGGCGACATTCAATAGTATTTGAATCTTTCATATTTTTGAAATGCAAAAAAAAATATGAATTTTACAGTTAAAAATGGATCAAGCTCAAATGTACATATATCTAATTGTATACCGGTTACAAAGCCCCGCCCACTAAATGTTTTAGCTTCTTAATAAAGCTGAATCTTATGCTTTACAAAGCCCCGCCCACTAATTGGTTTAGACATGGAAAGAAATGGGATTATAAAGCCACACCCACCAATTCTGTTAACTCACAAATAAATTGGAGAGATTTAAGCAAAGCGTGATGTCAAGTCTAAAGAACACGAAGCTGCAACATTACACTTCTAATGGCTGTAAGAGAAGATCTCCACCTTTCCCTTCTTCAACTTCCTCATCTCCTCCACGGTGGTGAAGTAGTTTACAGCAGCGTACTCAATCACCGACAGGAAGACGAACAGGAAGCTGGCCCACAGGTAGATATCTACTGCTTTTACATAGGACACCTGGGGCATGGACGCTGACACGCCCGTGATGATGGTGGACATGGTCAACACGGTGGTGATTCCTGGATCAGAGCAAAATAAAAATAAAAAATTCAGTTCGATAAAATTCTTCATAGACGATCATCAAGAGAATAAGTAATAAATGATGACACCTGAAAACTATTATAATTCCTAAGCATTAGGAACTCATTTATGTTTTTAAGTGGAAAAAATAAACATCGATTTGAATTAGTTTGGCACTGTCGCCTCGCACCTCCAGGTCGTGTGTTCGATTCCTGCCTCAGGTCTGTGTGCATGAAGTTTGCAAAGACATGCAGATTACAGTAGGCTTATTGCTGTTTCCATGTGTGAATGCACATGTAAGTGTGTGTGCCCTGCTATAGATTGGCACCCCATCCAGGGTGTACCCTGCCTGTGTCCTAAGTTGGCCTCGTGCCCTAAGTTTCCTGGGATCGGCTCCAGGCCCCCCAGTGACCCTGTACGCAGGATAAAGCAGTATGGTGACAGAATGATAGACGATGAAAAGTGAATGATTGGGTGAATATTTTTTATGTCAGTTGTATTAACAAGTATAATACGTTCACATGCATCTGTTGTTTCTGTTTTGTAGGTATACTGTATGGTTAGTGTTAGACAAAATGCACTATGGGACTGTACATGTGTGTGTGTGTGTGTGTGGTACCAAGTGAGACGCGAGCAGGCACGGCTCGTCTGTCGATCCAAAAGGACACCCAGGAGAGCACGACCATTAACATCGTGGGAAAGTAGGTCTGTAGCATGAAGAAGAAAATGTGTCTCCTGAGGATGAAGTTGATGTAGAGTCTGTTGTACCAACCTGAGCAGAAACGGAGATAAAGCCAACTGACCCTCAGCACTTTGGTCAAAGGACAAATGAGCAATCCCAAAAGGAAGAAAAGGAGAAAAACACAAACGGTACCGGTACTGCTGTAGAAGGCCAGGCCGCTGGACGGGTTGAACTCTTCTATAAAGAACTGCGAGAGAACAATCTCATCGGTTCTCAGGGAGTCGTTCCCGTTCTTCCAGTACAGCATGAGGTCGTTTTCATTGTAGGCATCTGTGTGATAAAGAAATCAAGACTTTTCAAGATTTAAAGGACTTTATGAATCGGTGAGGGAAGTCACTTTGCCTCGTTTCAGCTGCTCGCTGTTCGGAAAAGTACGGAGGAAAGGAACCACATCAACACCGTTACGGTCTAGGACGAATAACAGCTCTAAACGTGAGGGTCGCAGTTTACAGCCGCGCTCTACAGAGGAGTGACGTGAAGGGAAATAGAGCGACAAATATATTATTTCTGCATTGTACTATTTTGTGTTTCACTGCATGTGGTGCTGTTTATGGTCGTGTATGTGAAAAATAAAATTTCTAAATTTGAAATCGATCCTCCAGGATGGTTCCTCACCCGACCTGAATAGGCGCTTTAGGTGGAAAATAGAGACGGTAAAACTAGAGGGAGAGTCATGTGACAGACACACCTCTTACACCCCCTCCTGACCCTGAAAGCGCTCGTTAGGTCTGGCCTCTACTGTAGGTGTGTGAGCTGTTATTCCTCCTGCGAGACAGATTGCGTTTTCCATTTTCACACCATACATCCTCTGTGTACATCGTTATCTTCAAGTGTGTGCCCTGTAAATGAAGCTACACTGCTGGCTCTGGTCGCGAGGTGTTGATCGTCCCACGCTCGGCCGTCCTCAGTGTGTTGGAGGTTTTGAAGTAAACAGGTATGTGATGTTTTCTGAATATCTATTTAGCTTTTTAGATACATCTGCTACGTCCTTCCTTTCTCCCTTTCTTCCTTCTGGCTCTTCAGGAAAGTGTCACCTAACTACATTTTACTGCATCACTCCAGGATTGTACACTTGGCTACGTCCATGAGAGCTGCTTTAAAGGTCCCATATTTTGCTATATTTTCTGTAACAGGTAAACCCCAGACACCCCCAAACTCTTTCTGCAGATCAACCAGCCCTCATACAGGTATAATGCATTTTGCACACCTTAAACTTTTTTTATTCCACTCCTCCTTCAAACGCAGCATTTTAGTGTCTATGTAAATGAGCTCCTGCTGAGCCACGCCCCTTCTTGAGAACAGCAGAGCTGAGCAAATTTGTGACCTGATTATAAGGGAGGGGCTCATCTTATACCGTAATCAGGTCACAAATTTGGGGAATGCATGGAAAAAGGACAGAAAGCAGGGAATCTTATTTTTATGACTTTGTTTGTTTGTTTGCTTGTTTTTTTGTACACAGACTGGAGACCCGTCTGTCTGTCTAAACATGCACGATAGCTTAATAGGTCCGCTTTGTATCTTTTTTCCATGTGTGTCTCATCTTAATATTGTGACTGGTATAGTATTTAGAGTCGCATATTAAAATATTTATTGACAAAATCCAGCGTCCGGCCTTTCGAGTGAGTCTGCCGTAAACACGTGTTCTGTTGTTTTCTTTTCGCAGATGAAATGTTTATCTTCGGTTAAAAGCGAGTTGATTCTGGAGTGGTGTTTTATCTGAACAGCAAACAAGGTCAACACTTTATTAAGACTATTCTGTCAAACACTGGAGTACTTGAATTATTATGAGAGTAAACACTCACAGCTCTCCAGCTCCAGGGAACAGTTCTGAGTGTCCAGAGGAAAACTGCTGAAGTCCATGGAGCACTGAGCCGTGACTGTGATCCTGCAGCAGGAGACAGACTCACCTCTTAAAATCCCACAAATTTTTATCTAATAGCTAACACAAATCATTTCACATGGCAGGATCACATGCAGAACGTCATGTAGATTTATCTCTCACACAATCTATATAAATATTGGAATTTTGTGTCATAAATTAACATGAAACTAATTTTAACTGCAAAATTTATGCTTTGAGAGAAACTTAATGTATTTAAAGGTAAAAAAATTGTAGAAAACTGCAAATCGTAGCATTAAATTATTTAAAGTCGCATGTACAGCACGTTTGTGAAACCGCTATCACTAGAGTAAGTCTTATAATAAAAAGAGAACATCTTCCCCCAACCACAGGAGCTCACCTGACACTATAAAGAACATTGCCGTCTGGGTAAACCCTCAGCATGATGTTCTCCATAGTGGTGTCGTGAATGAACGAGCGCTTCGAGTGGACAAAGAAGACGTCAGGCACCCAGATCTTCTTCACCAGCCGGGCGTCGAACGTGCGGCTCATGTTGTTGCCCGAGGGAAAACCCAGGCGCTCGTCTTTCCAGTAGTGCCTCAGGTACAGCGTCATGGTGAAGTCCTGAAGAACAAACAGGAACTGTACTCACACCAGCATTCGGATGCAGACTCATGGGTGCAGATGTTTGGATAAAAGTCTGACGTGTTTACCATGTTGACCTCGGAGATGCTGTCTAAGCTCTCCACCTGGACGTCGATGCCCACGGGAATAGCAGAGCCTGCCGAAAAGACGACAAAGGTGTTTCAGGTGTGGAACATGAGATCCAGAGGGATCTGGAGAGATAGCAAAGCTGTGCTTTTGTCACCTGTGTGGAATGTAATGTGCTTGAAATGGCAGAAGCAGATGCATTGTCTCAAGGGTTGTTGTTTAAGAAAGTGCATGGTGGTGTCTGATGTCTGATGTGCTGAAATACTCAGTTAAATGTAGGCTAAAGGCAGAGATGGGACGTAACTACATTATTGTACTTAAGTACATACAGTACAGTATTTCACATAGAGGCTTATACACTTGCTCCCCTCCAAAGTATGAGAAATACTTACTTACCTAACTCCATTTCTCCAGGTGCACTAGATGTTTGAAATCAGAAGGTGAGACTGGTTGCAGACAGCAGTGAAAACTGCACATTTACAATTGGGTGAGATACAAAGAAAGAGAGATAGAGAGAGATGTTTTAACTATGAAAAAGGCTACTGTGAGCTAACGCAGGGTGATTTACTTAAAAGAGTCCCCAAAGTTTCTGTAATACTCTAACTCTCACCATGATGAAGCAATCTGAACCGAAAAATACACTATGCACCATGATGTACTGTACTGTACTGTATGTGTAATCAATCGCTTAACATGCAAAAAATGCTGCTCATTACTGTACACCACCATCCTGATGAGAAGTCGAGTGACTGAGTGAAGAGGAACGGCACCCTGTATTACCCTGTACTATATTTTTGATATTTGAAAGGGATACTTCTGTACTTTTACTCAATAACACTAGTAAATAACACGTCTGCATGTCACGTCAATTACAGGATTTGTGTACTTTGCCCACCTACAGTATATCACTGAATTAGTAGTTTTATGTATTATATTTTTCATTTAGACTTTTTAAAATGATATTGCACTAGACTCTTAATCTCTGCATTCTAATTGGTCAGAAGGTGTTGATTAATTCCCTATAAGAAGCTTTGACAGCAGTTCAGACGCAAATCATACTGTAGGTTCATACTAATAACTAACAGTTAATACATCATCATTTCCATAGCAACAGATTGTCCACAGGGACTTGGTAACATTTCAGGGTATAAAAAATGCAAGAGAGTTTTTAGGCTTTGAGGTTAACATTTATGGAAGGAGTCTTCAGTGTCAGAGAAAGTAAAGAATTAAAAAAAGAATTAGTTATATGAATTATAAAGAATTAATTATATAATCTAAGATGGTACTGGTGAGGTCGACTGCCATCACGACTGCGCTAAACTCTCTTTCCTTGTTTTCATTTTTTAAGTTAACTTTCAGTCATTTTAAACGGGCAAATTCTTCACCACTGATCACATTTGGTATTATGAGATACTCTTATTTTTGTTCGTTTAAAATTTACTTACAATGTGATGGTTTTAGACCCGGATCCAAGCTGACCATAAGCATTTCACTGCATATCTTACTCTGTATGGCTGTGTATGTGACAAATAGAATTTAAATTTAATTTAATTTAACACCTTCTGACCAATCAGAATTCAGAAATTAGGAGCAATGTGGTGTAAAAGAATAATAATATTGGGCCTAATACAGAGCTTTGTGGGACACCTTGTTGCAAAATATTTATTTAAAATGCTTAAATGTAAGAGCAACCTAAACCATCTGAAACATCTAAATGTCAGAACAAAAAGCAATCTACAAATCATGTGCTCATTGAGATGATTTAAAATTGTGTCTTCATTTAAGGAATTCAAGTCCAAATAGTTTAAAAAAAATACTTTGAGAACCAGATTTGTTTTTTTATAGCTGACCCAGTAACTCTTCAGCCCTGACTCTAAACACGTTTTCCACAAAGTATTTTCCTTTTACACATTTTAGATGTCTTCTTAACAAGATCACGTAAAACTCTAATTGCTCACACATGTCTAGACACTGATTGTATAGTGCAGTGGTCCACCGAGCAGACGTACTGTAAAGCGGACGTGCATCTGTTACTGCTTAAAGACTGAGACGGTTTGGGGTTTGGGGTTGTGGTGACGATGGGAAGTGTGTATTTGTGGAAAAGTCATGTCACGTCGAGAACGAGTAGAGCCTGAGTTGTAAACTTCTAAAGGTTTTCAACAAGTGTGTCAGCAGACAGATTTGCTTATAATTAGATTGTGTGATGGTACGAGGAGCTGGAGCTGCTGGTAAACTGTCGGGTGAATACGAACCCAGGTTTTTAGCCAAGGAGATTTACACAGAAGGATTGTGACTGCTTCAGGGATAAATCCTTCAGCTAACCAGGGGGAAAAGCATAGTGTGAGGTTTTTTTTTTTATATTATTATTATTACTATTATTATTATTATACAGGTGAGTGCAAAAGAAGAATTCTTTTCATGTCTTATTCTCCTACATTGAAGAGATAAATCACTGGAAATGTCAAACAAATACAACAGAAGACAAAAAGAAAAAAAAGCTCCCCTGGCTGCAAAAATGTCAGCAGTAAAGAAGAGGAAGATGGTTTGAGAGACGAGTGGAAAAGAAGAAGGAAGTACTTATTAAATGTAAACTAGAAATGATGAATTGTGATATACTGTAAGTCTATTAGTTACAGTAGGATATTTGTGTCTCTATATAGTGAACAGATGAAGAGTAAAGCGGTGCAGTGTGGTGCGAAAGTTCTGCACGTGTTTTAGCAGTAAAGATGTGCTCAGTGGTTACTGCATAGTGAATAGAAACTGTGATCTGAGACTCGTCACTCTAACACGGTGAAGAGCCTCGGAAAGGTGAAGATGTTCTTATGGTAGACTTTTTTATTTTATATTATCCCCTGTATTAGAAAATAAAGCAAATCTGTTTTGAAATAAAATATTTTCTAGTAGTGAGTTTTGTTTTGCTTTAAAAATCGAAGCCAGAGCAAAGACCTCACAAGCTGGGAAGGTCAGAACAATGAGTCGATTTAGACGAGGACTTGGTTTAGGAGACGATTAGTGACATTTTATTTACTGTTAAGATTACACTGCTAGAAATCTTCTTTCCTAAAATAAATGTAACCCACTCTGTTAGTTAGTCTCAAGCATGTAATTAACCAAACTTACCTTTTGGGCTTTCTTAAGAGAATATAAAGAACTAAAAAAAGAATTATGGTGCTGGGATTCACATCAATATTAATGAACTTTGATATGGTAAATAACAAATAATTATCCTTGAATTCTTTTCAGTCCTTTTCTTTAGTTAATTTTTTTTTTTTTTTTTGTTACGCTTAATGCTCCCTTATTCAGAGCAATTTTTGTTCATGTGGTTTGAACCTGGGACCTCCTAAACCATAGTCCAAAGCATTGAGCTAGCCCTGACCCCTGTATAACATCCTGAGTGTGCTTTACTCCTCACAGAGCACCGCAATTTGTCATGGTTATCATTATTTATTTATTAAAGAACATACAGTAATAACATTTTTATCAGTTTGTATTTGTGCTTATTGGTTTAAAAAAGTGCAAAAAAAAACAACTTACATTATAGCAACTATAAACTATAAAGCAATAAAGATCCTTTCTTTCTATTTTTTCTCTTGAAAAATTCTATAAATATCTCATAAATCTCAATAAATCTCCTACAGGAAACGTCACCGCATCAAGAAGTTTTATTGAACACCTTTTGACCAATCAGATTTGTCTGATTTAAATGTCTGATTTTTAATAAGAAACACATGTTCACTTGTTCCTCTGTGGTTCTTAAAGCTCTTTCTGAGTGAGATACACTGATATACTGTGGAATGGTTAAGAAGAAACACATTTTGAAGACTTTGCCCCACCAGGGCTCGCTGAGCCGAAAGGTGTTTATTAGTTTGGTTTTAAACAGCCATGTCTTCAGTTCGGTTTCTGTCTAGCATCTGTTTTGATCTGTTTTTGTACTGTGTTGTTCTCATATCTTTTCTATCCATGCCTAATGTCGTAGTTTTAGTTTTCCTTAGGTCGTAGTTTTATGTTTAATTTGTTTTCGTTTTCTTTACATTATTAAAAGTCTTAGCCTCTGCAGTTATGCCTCGCCTGCGATTCTCCAACCTTGACAGAATTTCAGGTCTATCTTGTTTTTCTGTCCTCATAAGGAAGTGAAGATCTGCTGCAAATCATATCTCTACTTATTACACATTCTCCCCACCTAAATCAAATTTGTTCCTTCTCTCTCTCTCTCTCTCTCTCTCTGTGCTGTATTGGTTAAAAATAAATAAATAAATAAAAAACCTAGACCATAATCCAGATTAACACTCCTGAACAGAAATCTGGGCCTCAGGTGGCTGCTGTCTGATTTGCGTGGCACAGGATCTGGGTCAGCTCGACATTTAGGTCACTGAAGTTGATGTAATGTTTGCGTATTGACCACTTCAGCGTGTTTCTTTTGAAATAAAAATCAGTGAAACATGGAGAGTCTCCTGTTATAGGTTCTGACCTCCGAATCCCGGTCGCATGGCGAAGTCATGTTCCTCGATCCTCAACAGCTGCTCGGTTTTGATCAGGAGAGATTTGGTGCTGTCCTGCTTCTTTAGCTTGTAGTCAATCCGTCTAGGTGTGTGTGTGAGAGAGAGGGAGAGAGAGAGAGAGAGAGAATAGAAAGGGGTCGGGATTAAAAACATGAAGTGTAATCCGTGTAAACACACACTGGAATTGTTCCTAATTAATTGGCACATAGTAAAATAAATTATTGCATGTAATTATCATTTTACTGAATTTGTATGTTTTTACTTCTTATACAAAGCATGTTCAAGTCAAACTGGGACTTGATGAAATTTCTGGTGACTGAAGGTGTAAACGGTGTAAAACATTTGAACGGTGCAAACGTTTTAAAGAAGTGAATGATGGAAGAGACGCATCTGTCTGTGTGAACCTTTACACAACATTCACCAACACAACTTGCACATTACGGGAACTCGGCTGGATGTTATTCCCACGTCCCCCCATACAGTCCTGACCTCGCTCAAAGACATATCCACATTTTGCATTCCACTCTAAAGGAGTTCCTGGGAGGCCGGCGATTCACACGTGAAGCAGATCACGGCTCTGGTGTACCGACTTAAACAACCCTTCATATTCTTCATTTAGACTTTTCCTGATATTGTACAACACTCTTAAATGCTGCATTCTGATTGGCCATAAGGTGTTAAGAGGTTTCTCTAAGAGCAGCTCTATCAGAAGTGCAGGTTTATATTAATGTAACTAGTTAAAAAAACAATTCGCAGCAACAGATTGTTCACATGGACTTGGGTAAATTCCAAGGTTTAAAAAATGCAACTGAGCTCTGAAGTTTTCTGACAGGAGACGTCTATATCTTTAACGTGTGTGGAAGGAGTCTCCAGTATCAGCACTTTGTAACAGGTAAAACGCTGTACAGCTGTAGGAAGTTTACCGTGTATTTATCACTTCCTTTTTAAACCTGATCAATTAATCAATTTTTTTCTTCTGTAAAGTATTTACCGTAATACACTCGTCTTTGTTTACACTAAGTAAACCCTGTGTGTTTTACGATTATAGGGAAACAATCAACAACAGGGTGCTGTAAGAAAATAGAATTATTGTTTTTACCACCATTGTTTTTTCATTTTTTTTTATAAAAGAAATATTTTATTTCTTTAATATTTTATTTCTCTTATACTGTAGAAAATACCAACAAATCACTTTTTACTTTTTATCCATTTATAGTTACCTTTAATGCCGTGCAATATCAGTAAATAGATTGTGTTATAAAGCAACATAACAAAGCGCGCAGGTTAAACACGTGCCTCCTGTAGATTTATACGAGAGCAGAATAATATATGCATTAATAATATAAACCTGAGCTACTATAAGAGCAGCATGTTATCAAGAATTAATCAACACCTTCTGACCAATCAGAACGCAGAACTCTGTGAAAGAGTAGGATGAGCAGAAGAGAAGGATGAGAAGGATGACCTCATTCAGTGAAGTTTAATGCATTTTGCAGTTGAACCCAAAAAAAAATACATGGACGAGCCACAAAAAGACACGTTTCAGAGTCACTTTCTCTGGATTCCACAATCATCTGGATTTCGACTTAACTGACATTCGGATGATTTTAAAGCTTTTTTGTTTAAAGGATTATGCTTTTTATGTCCTTGAGCAATGCTACTGTATGTGAAGTGCAAATGAAAAGCCGTAAAGTTTAGGCTTCCCTCCTGGCCTGAGGGTTCTTCAGCAGGAATGAGGAGCAGAAACCACAAAGGAAATAACATTTTAACCCGACCATCAACACTCCCTTCAAAAACTGAGCTGAGACACTAAAAACAAAATTTAAATGAAAGAAGTAAATAAACAAAGCCTACAAACATGATTTTATGATCAGAGAGTGAGAAGAACAACAGAACAGAAGGATTTACCCCACATATTTGTGCTTGGCGTGTTCCCCCAGGTACACATCCTTGTTCTTCTTGCGTGTCGCAGGCCGGTGGTTAAGCGGCGTGACGGGCCACAAGCCGGCCAAACACAGCAACCCCAGGCTCAGCAGGATTAACTTCATCCTCAAGCCAAAGTCTGGAACTTTTCCTCTCCTTCCGAACCTTCAGGCCGTGTCACGGTCTTCCAGAGATGCCTTAGAAGGTCAGCGAGGTCCTGGTGTCTCGTCTTTGCCATTGTCTGACCCAAAAAGTCTTGAGAAATGCAGAAAATGTAGATTCAAAAAAGATTAGGGTGAAAGCCGGTCAGCTCGTGTGATCTGAGCCCAAATCTGATCTTCTCCAGGTCCATCGTATGTGAGTGTCAGGCAGGTGTGCGACTGGCTCTGTGGTTCACTTCAGACGGTCAGACGCTCAGACACTCCAGACGCTCAGACGCTCAGACACTCCAGACACTCCAGACGCTCAGACACTCCAGACGCTCAGACACTCCAGACGCTCACACACTCCAGACGCTCACACACTCCAGACGCTCACACGACTCACATCAGTACAATTTCATTCTCACAGTAATGAAAGATTGGAATTAATTCCATCCTGAAATCCTCTTATGTGTTGCACTGAAATCTTTCTGTAACCTACAAACAGCACAGGGGCTGCACACACACACACACACACAAACACACACACTGTGCTGCCTCTAATCAGGATTTTTACAGAGCAGGACTAAGCATGTTTTAAGGGCAGTAAACACTGTTATACTCTGTATCACATACCTGTACACACACACACACACACACACACACACACACACACACACACACACACAACAGTTTAAAAAACTATCAATGTCAGGACCAGATCCACCCCCCCCCCCCCTCCTTTCACATTGGTATATTTAGGGCCCAAGCACTATACTGTAGGCTGTGCAGGACCCTCTTGTTTTCCTAAGGATTTTTTTTCCCACTATTTTGGGCTTTTGGGGTCTTAACATGTGAAAAAACTTATAAAAAATTGGCAGACAGTTTGGAATCTGCTGCCATTATGATGCCTGAGAGTCTGGGCCCCGGGCGTGGCTAGGGGCCCTCACATGAGAATTTGCACCACTTGCACGTATGCACACGAAACTCGATACACATTTAGATCTCATTGAGCTGAACAACATTCACACTTCATGTCCTGGGCTCAAACTCAACTCAAAAGGAAGTCAGTTATTTTGGGTCAATCACAAAACGATGGTTGTTTTGATAAACGCCTCCCAGGGAATTTTCTATGATCGTCACCAAACTGGGCCGATGTGATCTAAAGATACCGAGGACACAAAATTGTAGAGTGATTTTTGATATCTCAAACGGATCAGCCGTGACGATAACTTAAACGTACGCTGATTAATAACTTTCTGTGTGGTATTATACTGAGTGACATTACAGTATAGTCAGTAACACGTACAGTGACATCGCATTGAGTAACATCTTAGTGTGATGCTTTTTTTCCAGCATCTGTGGCCACATGCATGTACACATGAACACATCATCGCTTGCAACTATATTTTTAAATTAATATTACATTTTCTTCCTCTTCACATTCTTAGCTTATTTCTTTCCTTATTTTCTCTTATTTGAATTTTTGTATTTTTCCTTTTAAAAAGATTTGATTTATTCCTGTTTTTCATTTCCGAATAGTTTTTTCATCTCATAAATCAACACCCTCTCACATTTTTTCTCAGTTTCAAAATTTTCTACATAATGCATTCATATTCTATATTTAAACTTTTACTTAAAAAAATCCTTTTTTTAACCTAATGTTATGAAAGTAGCAAAATGGGTTTATAAAACTGTCAACAGGTAAATATTTTTGCACGCAGGTAAACAGGATCATATGAAAAAGAAATGCAGAGCGAGGCTTGAGTTCGGGCGGAGACTGAAAAAGTATCGAAAAGGTCGAATAATGTCATCTCGCCCTTTGATCTTTTAAATTCTGTTCAGATTAGAAAATATGAGATAGACTTTACAGATGTACAACAGATTACACATCTGGAACACTTCCTGGGCTGCACATCATGAGTACAGCTGGAGTCAGAAGTTTGTACATAACATGAATCTAATGGTAACACTGGGCTTTTAAAGCCTCTGGACTGCTGGTTTTTTGGAGCAGCATTATTGTATACACACACACACACACACACACACATATAAAAGAAAATTGCTAAAGTTTTGAGTACAAATGTAATATATTTTGTGTTTTCTGAAATCAACACAGGATCAAAATTATACACACCCCCTCTTAGATTATTAACTCAGTGCTACTTAAAGTTTTCTACATGCTGAGCCCCGAGTCATCGCAACTTTCTGTTCGTGTCGATGATGGACTCCAGCTGCAAGTGTGTGTGACATCACTCAATGGATTGAGCAAGAAACAGTAAAATAAAACAGTCCGTAGAGCTCAACGCAGATCTGAGAGGGGAGGTGATTAATTTTTACGTCTCTCAGAGCCGGTTCCAAACATCTGCAGATCATTTTAAATAAAAAATAATAATTGGGGAGGTGGAGTCACCAAGATCTGGAAGAAGACCCAAACTGACCCCTTCAGCTGAGAGGAAACTGGTTCTGATGGAACCGACAGAGCCCCAGTGCTTCTGTCTTCAGTCGAGCCAATCATCATGGACCCGAAAGCTGAATTCCAAGAAAGAATCTCCTGCTCCAAAATCCAAGGAAGAGAGAGAAGGAAGAGAACCTCAGGATTCTTCAGCAGAACCTTAATTCATCAGCTAGACTGTAGAAACGTGTAGAAACTGGAGTGTTCCCCCTCTCTTTTAACATTTTCTTCTTTTCCTTTGTCTTTTTTTCTATTAATTTTTGTATTTTTCTTCCATATTCTTTTTTATGCATTTTTTTATTGTGTTTCCTTTTTCCTTTTCTTCTTTTTCATTTCTTTATTAGCCTCATTTTTTTTTGTTTTTTTCCCCCTTATTTTTTTCTGATTTTTCCTGTTATTTTTTTCCTCTCCCCCTTTTTAAAAGCCTATAAACAATTAACTGTGTATATACAAAAAAAGAAAGAAAGAAAGAAAGAAAGCCATGAATTAGTTTTCAGTGACAGAATTTCTATCACCAGGTGGAAGGTTACAGTGAGAAAGAGTGATGAGAAAGATGGAGAGATGTATACTGTACTGTATTAAAACATGAAAGAAAGGGGAAAAACGAATGTTACAGTAATCCCAGTATGTGGTCTAATCTGGTGGACTAAAACCCAATGATGAGAACCAGTGATGCGTGATGATTTGAGCATACACACCCCACACTCTTAGACCCAGCAACCCCCCCCCCCCTGCACACATGCACACACACCCACAACACGTACACACATATACACACATACACACACCCTTTCTGCTATAACACTTAATGTGTGTGACCAGATCCCATTGTCCCAGTTATGAAATCTGATAATACGGGGTGGATCACAAGCCTCTCTCAGCCTGAGCGCTGTGTCAGCGTTTTCCTGAACTGAGAAGAGAACTGAACACCTGTTTACTTCAACACTCAGTTAATCTGGACGTCTGAAGGCAGCTATTAATGTAAATGAAAAGGACTTGAATTAGCACTTCAATTAAATAAAACAGCATTGTGTGTGTTTTTCTTACTTTATTACTCTCTCAACAGGGCTTTTTTAGATAGGTGGTATTAGGGCTGAAAATTAGTTGTGTAAAATAACTATAAATAAATATGAACTGTACTGTATAAAAAGCTAATGCAGCAAAACAAAAGGAAAAAAAAGAAGAAGAAGGTAAAATAAGTAAATTAAATAAATTAAATAAATAAAGTGTGCTAGAGCGCCACCTTTAGGCTGACAGGACACCGCTCTTTTTGGTGCTCAGCCCCTAATTATGGCTCATAAAGTTCTTTCATAAATCTGTGTTGATTTTATGGAACCTAATCCTCCATGGCATGGCTCTCTATGACTGTTATGAATATTTGGATGGTGGAGGTTTGTACCTGCTGTTATCATAAACACTTTCATGTCCTCGTCCCAGGATTCTTATTCACAAGCTGTAATTACAACACAAAGGAAAATGTTTGAAACATTCAAGCTGGCTCAAAAAAAAAAAAAAAAAAAAAAACACAGGCCACGACATCAAACCCTGCACGAATGTGGCACCATCAAGCCGACTGGACTCATCTCCCGGTGGTGCCTGGTCCCCTAATTATAGACCAAAAGGATCTTTTATAAATCTTTGTTGTTTTTTTTTGTTGTTGTTGTTGTTTTTATAGACCCAAAATAGGCTCTCCTATAAGGCATTATTTTCAGATGATGAATAGTCAGGGTTTAGATTTCAGGATTTTCTTTTCCATGTGCTTCTGAGTTTTTGTTATTTAATCTGGCGTACTGAAGGAAGTGTAACCAAACCCAACCCACATGAGGAGGAGACGTGTGAACCGTGGAACTGCTCTCCTCATGCCGTTGCCCTGCTGATATTTTTAGGGGTGTGTTTGGGAAAGAAACCTGTCCATCTTGTTGCAGCTGAATTCCAAATCACTTTCAACAAACGGCAGCTGGAGTCTCGCTCACACCCATACACACACGTGAGTCGTCTTTGTTTAACTTTGTTTAATGCTATGGATTAAAAAAAGTTGAAACCTCACTAATAAGATAATTCTGGTAAAATCAGGATAAAGTGCGTTACATAATTACAGCTGATGATGAGTAACTCCAGTCTGACTGTTAGTGTTGTCATTATCTTTATTTGAAGAATCTGGATTAATAAGTCATATTTTAAACATAAACCCTTAAAGAACCTTTAAACGTTTGGTTTCTTAGAGTGCAGCAAGAACCGGCAGGTACAGGCTGCATTATGCAATTCTATCACATTGTGCAATGTTTTAAAGATATTTATGCCTGATAAAGAAACGCTTTGCTGTAAAGATCAACATGTTTAAAAAAAAACAACAACTAAAGAGTAACCACCAGTAAACCATGTTTTATATTAAATATGTATTTAACCCTGTACTAAAATTGTAATGTTGGAAGGTTTTAAGTAGAGACTAATAAGCATTATCTGAAGTTTGAACCATTTACTGTACTCTGTTTTTCATGGGTTCCTCACCACGTGGATTGTATAATAAAAGGTTCTTAACTTTCCACAGAGGTTCTAAGCATTAAGGAGAAAATGATGAGTCCTAATTTGGAGCTTGGACCACGGACACACACCCAGTTAACACCCATAAAATTAATATGTTATATAAAACCTCATTTAAAAAATCTGTTTAGATCAGGAAGTCGGTATCTGATCAAAAACTATTTTTTCCTCAAAGTGTTACTAAATCTAGTCTCATCCCAGATCCGATAAGGATCCGACCCATGCCCATGCCGCAGCAAAGGAAATGATTAGGGAAACATCTGTATATTTTTCTTCTTTTTCCACTGCACTGTGCAAATTACTGTCATTCTTGAGCGCTGACAGTGTGACACCGAGAAAAAAAAAAACATACATTTTGAGAGTAAAAGTAATGCAGAATGCCAATACAGGTGGAAAAAAAACAACAAAAAAGAACAAAAAGAGCATTGCTCTTGATTTGTCCAAAGCTGATTTTGCTCTGATAACAATCACCAAATACCAGATGTTTTCCAGATGTTTTTGCTGAAGACACATTGATGCTGTCCGTGTTTTTTATTACTGTTTTGACAAAGACAGAGATATTTTAGTCAGAGATAATGATGTCATTAAAAACAATGTAATAAAACACGCACAGTGGTGTAGTGGTTAGCACTGTCGCCTTGCACCTCCAGGGTCCGGGTTCGATTCCCGTCTTTGTGCACATGGAGTTTGCATGTTCTCCCTGTGCTTGGTGGGTTTCCTCCAGGTCTTCCGGTTTCCTCCCACAGTCCAAAGATATGCAGGTTAGGCTAATTGCCGTTTTCAAATTGCCCGTAGCATGTGTGTGTGCGGTGCGATGAATTGGCATCCTGTCCAGGGTGTACCCTGCCCGTGCCCTAAGTCTCCTAGGATAGGCTCCAGGCCCCCGCGACCCTGAATACAGGATGAAGCGATATAGAAGACGAGTGAGTGTTTATCAGCTTTTTAATCATCTCAGTGTTAATTGTCTTAGAGGGAAAAGCCCTGACATTTTGAATAGAAAATCCTCCCCTGTTCTTAAGTTGTCACTCCAAGGAGCGCGTAAAGCTTTTAGGTGGAAAACTAAAAAAGTGATTTTGTTACATGGTGTGGTATGGATAGCTGCACCACAAGATTTAATTATTAATAAGAGGCCTAATGCAGGGCTTTAGAGGGGTTAAATGTAACAGGAGTTTGTGAAAGTGCTTGTGATACGCACGGGAAGGCCTCTCCCGTTTGAAGACACAGTAGCAAAAGAAACAAAAGAAAACAGATAACACAAAATAAAAAAAAGCTCCGCCATCTGTGCCAGTTGATGCAGAGGTTGTGACGATGTACCCAGGGGAACCCTGGCACTACTCTCTGTTCTTGCTTACCAAAAACGAGATTCACTCTTAGTGACCTCCGAGCCATAGTATAACTGGGGCCGTCCTCTGCACCACACACCCCGACTTAATAGGCTGGCCGGCCAGGGAGACCAAATGGATGGCGGAAGGGACCGGGCTAACTGGAATTCCAGCTAGCCTCCCATCAAAAAAATTTCCTGTGGCTTCTGAATCGATAAGCGCCTCCGTTTGGGCTCTCCGGATCCCGGTCCCTGAGAGTGTAGCTGGCACTCCTCTCTCCTGGGGTGACCCCGTCTGTGGCTTGCTGCATGGGCGCCTATCTGCATGGGCTTCCCCATGTCTTCAAGCTCAAGTTCTTCTTCAGACTCAAACAGTAAGGATCTAAGTAATAAAAAAAAATACTGTTATAAAAAAATAAAATACTGTAATTAAATTTAATGTAAATTTGTTTTAAACAGTTTAATGATAATTAAACTAATAAAAAAAAGAAATTAATTAATTGATTAAATATTAATAATAATAACCTAGATATAAAAAAAAAAATACTGCAATTAAATTAAATGTAAAGATTTTGAACTATTTTATTATTATTATTATAATTATTATTATTATTATAACAACAACAATAATAATAATAATAATTATAATAATGATAATACAGTAATAATAATCTTGGTACAAAAAAATTCTGTGATTAAGTTAAATGTAAAGAACCACAGCAGCCCATTTGGATAATCGTAATTAAAAACAGTTGCAGAATGATTAAGGCTTCCAAAAAGTTATTTCCCCCCCAATGTACTTATTACAAAATCTACACCCTTAGAAGTCGAAACTGGATCCCTCTGCCCTCTGAGCTCACTGAAAAGTTCAATTATATACAAAACAAAACAATCTTCTGTACTGAAAATATGATAAAACATGTTCTAGAAATAAAGGATACATGTGCATAAACCTACAGTATAGAGTATTTGTACAATAGACATGTAGTGTGGATGATGTAACAGCTCTGTCGCTCATGTTTCTGCCACAGAGAGCGATGAGAAGAACAGTGGCACATGTCTGGACCTGCGTGCTTTTCACATATTTTCTTAGAAAAACGGATGGAAGACCTGAAGGTATGAATGCACGGCTTTTCCAAGTAAAATGTAGGCACGTGATAGAAAACAGAAAGGAGATCTGTTACCATCAGTAAGATCCTCACATACAGCGGAAATCACTGAACTGTGGGAAGATGTTCCTGTACAGAATCTCAAAAATGATCTGTTTATTATTAATATTATTATGAAAGAAAATCAGTAAATATGGGTTTGTCCTGGTTCTCATGGAAGTCGTACAACTACATGTAAACAAGCCCCGCCCATAAGCCTATCGTTAACATGTTGTACACATATAACCCCCCCCCCCCCCCCCTTCTAATTTACATTTACTGTATACACAGATCCGGCATACCATCAACAGCTCTAGCATGGAAAGTGAACAATGTTGTAATAATATAATGTATAATAATTTTAGACAGTAGGGAGGGGGTGTTATTTCCCAAGTGCAATATCTGTATATGGAGTTATGTTCAGTTTGCAATACATTATTTTTCTTTGTTTTGTTTTTCGCCCACCCTTGTCCAATTTATTACTCTTTTCCTTTACTCTTGGAAAACCACCATAACCAAGACTGAGCAATTTCCCTTTGGGATTAAATAAAGATTAAATAAAAATAATGAAATCTTGAATCCACAGCGAGTGAACAGACGGTTCCTAAAGCAGGAGAAATGTGCAAGCTGTTATTTTGGCACAAATACACTTAAAATCTGGTAGATTTAGATAATCTAAATAAATAAGACTTTTTATTCGAATAGATTGTACTGTATTTGGATTCAACTTCATTCTTTGCTTTCTTCTGTAAGGTTGTTTATGAAAGTGTACAAATATTTGCATTCCATTCTGCGAAACATTTTAATCCCACCGAGTCTCCGAATATTTACTGTATCACAGCTACAACAGTGGAACGTGATAGTAACAATGCATTTTTTTTCTTTCTGTTTTGTTTTTTAACTTAATTGTAATTTTGCATTCCTAATTTTACAATGAAAGAAAATGTACAGGACCGTAGACCAGGAAACTGAGTTTTCTGGAGCTTTTCAGGTTCAGGTTTCCATGTAATTATCAGTAATCCTGAAACGAAAGACGTCTCCTGTGTAGAAGGTTAGAAAGAAGAAAGGAGCATGATTAAGAGCTTTGAGGTTTACCCTGATACATATATTTGTTCTTTCTTCTACCAGAGGTTCATGTAGCCTGTCGGTACTCTGAGGACTGCCTCCTTCCCTGCAGTTTCTCCCCGTCAGGCAGGGAGGAGATCCGCTGGTTCAGGATGGGACAGGACTCCCTGATCTACAGCCATCCGCCGAGCGCAGACTCGCAGGATACGAGTTTTGTGGGCAGGACATCCATTTCTGCTCACGAGCTGTCACTCGGGAATGCGTCACTCCTCCTGCAGCACTGCATCGTGAGCGACAGGGGGCGCTACAGGTGTGAAGTCTCGAAGGGTGAAAAAAAACACAACGTCTTAGTTACGCTTAATGTGGAAGGTGAGTTAGTGCTACCAGCCCCACTTCAATGAGTACACTTTTCATCCACTAATGAATGACTTTTTATCCCATCAATCACAGAAACATGTCCTCACTTGCATTATAGCAGATTTGTAAGCTCTTCTGGCTTTATTTTATCCTCCTGTCACTCATAGCATGTTGCCATGTTACCAAAAAAAAAAAGGCAAACTGATACTGGAGACTCCTTCCATCTCCTAACAGTCTTGACAATTAGACTGATCGCCAACAAGCTGCTACTGTTGAAATATATTACAACAAGCACATTATTATTATAAATGTACAGAAATCTTAGCAACACCTTCTGACCAATCAACAGCTAGAATTTAACAGGACTGCGCTGTTTCCTCTCCAGCTCTTATACGCTCTGTGGATGTTGAGCTCACTCGTCTGAGCGGTTACGAGGAGATCAAGTGCACCACGGACAATGTTTACCCGGCTCCTCACGTCTTCTGGGCCACCGATCCGCCCATGGAGAAACTCCAATACACAACGAGAAAGAAGGCCAACGAGGAGGGGCTGTACAACATGGAGAGTAAACTGAAGAAGCTTGTTGAGCTTCACAACATCACCTACATCTGTACCATCAACTCGTCCGATGCTGCTCAGACGTGGACCGCATCACTGAGCGAGACAGGTCTGATCATCGTGTATAATAATAATTAACGTTTGTTTTCAGTCACGTAGACCTGAGATGTGATCACCCTGAGATTATCCACATGAAAAAGTGTAATTATTAACACTGATTTATGGTTCACAGTTGCCCGAGCGTTCACCTTGGGAAATGAGCTTAAACGCCCCAGCGCACGTTGAGTTTAATTACCGTAGACGCGCGTTGGTGCCGGAGTTCTCCTTGGCGTACTTGCCTGAACCTTGTTTCAACCCTTACACTATTCTCACCTTGTGTGCTGATATGTGATGCAAACACTGTAACCATGACAACACAACCACCTACTGTACCGATTACAATCATTATTTGTACCAATAAATAATATGTTTGTGTTTCAATACACATTCCAATGACCAGGAAAGAGTTCGTCTCAAAAGATTTTGGTTTTGAAGACAAAAATTTAATTTACAATCAACAAAAAATTTAATTTAAATACTGACACTGAGATGTTCTAGACTGGAAATAAGCATCAAGTTTCTCACTAACTAGAATTAGAAAATTCTCCTCTTCCAATTTGGTGCGATTGTCCTCTAACACACCACCGCAGCAGCAGCAGCAGTAACTCTCCCCCGGAGCTGACTGGCCTCCTGATGCTGATCGGTCTGGAGATAGAAATCATCTGATGCCGCTCAGTGCTTTACAAAAACAAACAAAAGATAAAAACCCGACTTATTTTCAGCACGGTAATCTCTTCTTGGAAAAACATTCATTCCGTCTTCGTGCAGTAAGAACATTTTCATTAACACTGTTTATTACTGTGAAAAATAAATAAAAAAAATCATCCAGGTTTTGTTACTTTGTAGCAGATAAACAAATTACAGATTTGACACAAAGCAAGATTAGTTTAATGGATGACTTTGTGAAACCGACATCAGACAAATTGATTTTGATTAGCGAAATTAATGGCAAGTAAAACGAAAAATGGATCAATTTTAAGGAAGAAACAGTCCTTTCCTTTCCTGAAGAACACTTTAATATTCTTATAATATAATTTAATAGTTCTGACAAATGATTTCAACATCAACAAACCTGTTTTTTCTTTTTATCCATTTTTAAAGAATAAATGTCCAAGGTTTATTCAGTTTAGATATTTGCACCGACAGTTCAGGTGACGATCAACACTACAGATTATATAGACGTGGAGAAATCAGGTGACTTTAACACGTTTTATTCAGATGAAGTTCATTCAGATTCCTGATTCCTCCCTGAGCATCACTTTCCTCCACATGTCATTATCACGAACCTGCTTTCCTTCTGTTTAGATTTTAGTCCTGGTTTTAATTTAACGTTTGTTTATGCACATTTTCTTTACGCACTCATTGTTCATATGTTTTCTGTTTCAAGGCGTGCGGCTTAGAGTTCTTTATCCTGATGTGTTTACGATCCCCTCGGTCTATCCATATGTTTTCGTTTTATAACCTTCCCATTTTGTTTATACTGGCAACAAAGTTTGAGACACAGCAGACCATGAGACATCCCGAGACATCTTTTAGTCCTGGATTTCCTTTTTGAAGTGGTTTTATATTCCTTTGCCACTGTTTCAACTGACAACGCTCTCATAATGCCCAGGTTTACATAAATGAGCTCGTAGAGGTCTTAAAGCAAACCTAATTTATAGCAAATAAGTTGATTACATTTTTTTAATCACAATGTGACATCATATAAGAAGAGCCCCTCCCCCGGCTTGTTGCTCAGCGCTGCAGTTCTCTGGAAGGGGCGTGGCTCAGCAGGAGCTCATTTACATAGACACTGAAATGGCACACACAGTACGGGGAAGGATTTAAATAAAGGAACATTGAGGTATTAAAAAAGCCTTATCTGTACAGGGGTATTTCAGCTTTTCATGCACACTGTGGATGCTCTGAGAGCTGTGTTAAAGAAATAGTAAAATATGGGACCTTTAATGTCCAATCATGGCAAAGACACAATTTTTTGTGCACAAAGCATGTTCATATTAAATTGTTTAAAAAACAAATAAACTGTAAAAATAAAGTATGTTATAATTGAAATACATTTCTCAAGCATGTTATATTTAGGCAGAAAGTCTTGGAAACCTTTAAACTTTAGTCATGAGTCTTTAGTGAAAATGAAACAAAAACTCAAATTAAAAAAAAAAAATCATTTGTATTTTTTTGCCAAAATCAAATTGAATGCATACATAACGTGAAGACTGTAAAAAAAAAAAAAAAGAGCACTATTTGAGGTTTGTTGCGCTGCTTTACACACATCTGGTCTTTCTTTCAGTTCTTAACAACAACACCGTCACATCAAAGCTGCACGCGTTTTCCACCAGGACTGAAGTTAACTCAGCTGAAGGGCAGGACATCATCATCCCCTGCAGAACCTCCAGGAACATGCAGAACTTTACACTGACCTGGTTCTTCAGCAAAGTTCCAGACCAGTCCACTGTCATCTGCACATACGACAGCAGGACGCAGCAGATCCTCAACCACTGGAACGGCACAGCGCGGCTCGAAACCCAGAACCTGCAGCGAGGTGACGGATCCCTGAGACTGAAGGCCATCCAGAGCCAGGAACACATGGGAGTGTACACCTGTAACATCTCAGCACTCCAGTGGAACCACGTTGGACAAACCAGCGTCAACATTACATCACCAAGTTCTCAAAGTACAGTATAGCTGCAATTTATCTGACTTCAATTTCTAAAAGTTTCACAATCAGTGACAAGGAAATAGGACCTGGACTAAACTAAACTAAACTAAACTACCGACTAGTCTTTAATAATAATAATAATAATAATAATAATAATAATATTGGTTGAAAAGGGTTTTATATTTTTAGTTAAATAATAAATGTTAAAAAAAAACACAGTAAAAAAACTGAGAGCGCCACCTACAGTTTTAAAATTTCAAATAAAAGGAAATGTTAGAGGCTGGCTTAGTGGTTAGGATTCAGTGGTTAGCACTGTCGCCTTGTACCTCCAGGGTCGATTATTGTATTTAAGATTTTTCTCTTGTCTTTAGCTTATGAGATGTGACCTCATGTGATATCACGAGAGAAACTCAGGATCTCCTTATTTATATTTAACAATTTAATGCCACAAATATCGCTCTGAATATGATTGCGCTACTATTTCGACTCTGACTGTCACAATGAAACAAACGATGCTTAAAGATGTAGGTGTGTGTGTGATATTTTAGAACAATGCGTTAGAACAATGGGGAACTCGAGGACTTGGTCGAACAAATAAAGAAGAACAAATCATGAAAGTAAACATAAAAGTACACTGAAAGCAAACGGTCTATTTGGGAGAAGTTTATAAAGTTTAGGATTCTGACCCACAGCACTACTGTAAGAGTACAGCTACTGTATAATAATATATTTTCTTTATCTGTCCGTTAACATCTGTTTCAGAGACTCAACAAGTGGAAAGAAACAAACATCAGAAAAATGAACACAAAAAAAAAGGTTTTGCGCTTCTTAAAGCTTTAAATCAAAAGTGGGACATAAAAATAATGAGAAATCCTGAAATCTGTGTAAAGATTTTTCTTTTTCACTCAATGTGTTGATGATATTAATATTTGTAAGGATGTAATTTTTTTATTAAATTAGAAAAAAAAAAATTTTTTTACATTTTTTACATTGTTCTCAGTTTCATTTTTTCTTCTTTCGCAGAGATGGAAAGTTTCTAAAAGCTGATTTTTCTTTAATTCTTTGTTTATTGTTTTTTTTTCTCCAGACGAGACTTCACACAGCTCCAAACCCTGGTGGATTCCTCTGGTCGTTGTTCTCGCTCTAGTTTTCATCATGGTGGCCGCGATGATAGCAATAGTCAAAATCCAAAGTGAGCAAAATCTGTGGGATGTTATTAGTAAATAATTCATTTTAATCTATAAAATAATCCATTTCCATAATTTATGCTCAATACATTTTCCTTGATAATTAATGAGTCTGAATTCTTCTCCAGCCCAGTGCTCACAAAGCGAAACCACGGCAACGGCCAGGTACTCCAGGGAGGTTAAAGGTAAAAAAAATATATTATTAAAAAAATAAATGAAAGTTTTAAGTTAAAATTTTTGTTTTGTCAGATAGAGGAACTTTAATAATGTGTAATTTACAGTTTCCATAGATAAGGGTGGAGAAACAAAAGAAGGAAGTCATTTAACATCTGAAAAGTGAAGAGCACGCATGAGGAGGACTGAAGCATCATCTGCGTATCTACAGAAACCTCAGAGAGCAGAGCAAGTTCTACTGTTTATAACCGCAACAATGGATTGTTGATGAGGCTGAGAATTTTCCCTCATTTTGCACAGAATTTTCTCTATTAACTACTTTAATTAACAATATAATTGAATATCAGATTAAAGATTTAAAGAGATTTATTAATTAGTCCAAAAAAGAAATTGCTTATACAGTGGAACCTTGTATTACGAGCATAATCTGTTCCAGAAGCGGACTCATATTCCGAAACATTCAAAGCCATAAGAAATTATGGAAACTCAAATTATTCATTCCACAGCCCAAAAAAATAAATACATAAAAATAATCAACACAAAATATTTAGTAAAAAAAAAAAAAAAAGAACCTGCACTTAACTTTTAAAAATAGAGTAAAAATAAATACCGACCGATAAGTGTTTTCATTTGTGTGTGTGTGTGTGTGTGTGAATCTAAAGTAAGCTCCCCTCTCCCCCATCTTGTACACAGTTACCCTTCCTCCACGCTTTTCACACACACACATACGCGCTTAACGAAAACACTGTTTTATCGAAAAAATAAACAAGAAATCTCTCTATTGACACTCGATTTAGTGACACACAAACGGAAACACTGCTGTAACGTAAAAATAAAAAACAAAGAAACCTGCACTATACCTTTGGAGAGAATCGCGACACAGCAGTGTTTCTGTGTAGAGCAGAGAGAAAGAGGTTGTGTGTGTCTGTAAAGGTGAAAGTAGGAGGGAAGAGTGTGTGTGTGTGTGTGTGTGTATGCACACAGGCACAAAGATCAAGCAGAGCCTTGATACAGAGAAAGAAAATGGATCTTTAACCTCTCTAATGAGACTTGCTTTTGCTGTACACACGCGTTGTACACACACGCATACAGACACAAAATAAAAGATGTTTTACCCACACACGTGGTCACAGTGTTATAGTAAACTGTACATGGGTGCACGAATGTTGATTATACCAGTAAGAGACGCGCACTAAGACCCAGCAGGGGAGACGATTACCCACAATTCCGCAGCGCAAGAGAGAAAAAACATTGGCTCAGTTGTGATCACATGACGCTCGGCATCAAAACAAGAAGCGCATGCGCGATACATGATACTCGGTACTCGTAAACCAAGACTTGTTCTTTTTCCAAGTCAAATTTTATAAAAAATCTTTGCTCGTCTTGCTGAACACTCGCAAACCGCGTTACTCGCAATCTGAGGTTTCACTGTATATAATTAATTATAGTATGAGAGGTTACACTGCTGGTGTGTTTTGCTCAGGGCCAAGCTTTCAAATAAAAGAACTTACATTTTTAAAGTATTTAGAAATGTGCTGAGTTTCATGAACACCACAAGTTCTGAGAAGTTCTGAACTGACAAAAATATAAAAAACATTTATATTTATATTTATTCTTGAATATATTGCTTTGATTTTATAGTATAGATTAATTACAAAACAAAGTTTTTATATTTAACTATGTATTTTTTGTAAAAGTTTTTTTTAAAGATTTTTAGAGAACAAAGTTTAGAGTATATATATATATATATACTGACTTAGCCAAAACTTATTGAATATATATATATATATATATATATATATATATATATATATATATATATATATATATAATAAAATTAATAAGTGCTACACATTATATATTGATATATATGATAATAACATTATAATATTATTAATATTATATTAATATAATATACATCATACTATATAAGTGTGTATACTTTTTTTTTTTGGCTGACTCTGTATATGCAGCCTCTAATTTGCATGAGCATTTCATGAACACACAGGTGCAATAGCTTTACATCACCACAAGAGGGAAGTAAAAATAAATGATCCCATAAATACTGTATAATTGTTTTCCATCACTCCTCTAATACAAATGAGTATGGTAGAGTGGTAAGAGTGTAAAGTTCATTTTGTTTGGTTGTTTGCTTGCTTTTCGGCCATATATCTTTATATTTGCTCACAAGCACTCTGTTGGCCATGTGTTTGGTCAGAGGTTTTAAAAAGCCGCTTTGTGTTGCTCTGCATTTTTAGAAATGTTAAACTTTTTTTCACCTTTTTGAGCTTCACTGTGACCAAAGAAACAACCAGTTTTCATACGCAGTTACTTTGAATGGATTAAAGTTTAACGTGAAATAACAGCAAGAAGGTAATTAGTCTTAAACCATTAATGTGCAGCATGGAGCCCCAGGAAATTCATTTAGTTTAAACCTAATCTCACCCACACACACACACACACACACACACACACATGCATGCATGCACACTCACACAGACATTTTATTTAATCATTGTTCCTAAACCATATGAGTCATATGTAAGTCATAAAATATAGAACGTGTCACAAATTCCACTCACGTGACTCTCACCATGAATATAATTAACACTGTGATGTATTGCAGGTGTGTCCGAAGGCTCTCAGGTTATTTTATTTATTTATTTTTTATGGTCAGATAATGAAGAAATGCAGCTGTTCTAATCATTTTCTAAACAACATGAAGGATAAACAGCATCATTAAATTACTTTCATGTGAAATACACTTGTTGTTTATGCAAAACAAAGAGTTTCTGATTGTCTTCCTTCCTTTAACAACTTTAACTTTACCATAATCTTTAAAATGAATTGTTAAATAAACACCTGATGATTTTTTTTAAACAGGCATTTCATTAATTATTTTTTTATTTACATAGAAATTGATCAGGACCCTTACTCTATCTTCGGGAAGGGAAGTTTCCTAAAACATAATGTTCTGTATCCTGAGATGGTGTAATTATAATCATTCACAGTAACCTGATGGTATTTTTATAAACTGACATTTTATTTGTTATATTTAATGATTTCTTCCAGTAGCTCGTTTCACTCCATCACACAGTTCATGTATTATGAAGCTCACACTGGCTTTGGGTTGATTGGATCAGGAGTGTGATCTTTAGTCCTGATCCTGCACTTTCCAAACAGTTACAGATTCATTTTATTTGTTTAATGCACTAAAGTTATTTCGTTTTATTTTTTCAAATGTTAATTTGTTATTAAAACTTGAAGCATATGATCCTGCAATTTTTTTATTTTATTTTTCGCTTTGCTTTAAACGTTAACATTGACTGTTACAAAACACTGACACTGGAGACTCATTTCAAAAATGTAAATAAACATCTTCCAAAAATAAAATTAATCTTTTATAATGTTTTATTTGCTTACTTATGCAAGGGGGGAAAATAAATTCTGTAAATATTTGTATCCTGTAAATAAGGTTCGGTACAGTATTTATGTGATCATTTATTTATCTTACCTGCATCTGTATGAATGTGTTAATGTGTAAGAGCTCAGTGTGTGAGAAACGCTTCACATTAGCAAATACAAAAATCACTGTTAGGTTAAAGTTTACTGGAAGGAGTCTCCAGTGTCAGTGGTTTGTAACAGTCTGAGAGTTAAGACTTTTCATAAACCTGACAAGCTGAGATTGTTGTCTTGTTAACTTCAAGAGAAAGATTTAAAAAAAGAGTGTTTATTATACTGCTATAATAAAAGTGACAACAAGAACTACTGTAATTTGTTAAGTATACGTTTCACAATATTAAATGTTATTATAAAAAGCAAAAAGTGCTAGATACAGTAAGAGTTTATTAAAAGGTTGGACTCTCCCGTCATCACTACATGACCTCAAAAAATAAAACTATTAAACTCTGGAGGGAAATAAATGTGACATTGCACACGGTTGTCTAAACACTGGCACGGGGCATGTGCACCTGATCAAAGCCTTAAACCGGCGCAACAAAAATACTAGCGGGTTACTTTTTTTTTTTTTATCAGGCAGTTTACAGTACAAAAAAAGGTAAAAATATACACGACATCTCAAAAGTTTGGACACCCCTTCTAACTCCACGGTCGTTCCTGATGTTTATTTCTCTCTACACTGTAAAACAACACTGAAGGCGTTTATTATCCCAAACACACTCTCCTCTGAACAGTTGATATTGAGATGTTTATCTGCTCCTTCTGCTCTGTAAAGCTTCATAACGGCTCTAATCTGAGGTGCTGGTTGTTAATTGGTGATTTCTGAGGCTCCTCTGCAGCAGAGCTCAGTTTTGGTCTTGTTTTCCTGGGAAGATCTTCATGAGGTTTCATCATGGAGCTTGATGGGTTTTACAAACACACTCAACACGATACTGTTCTTATACTTGAACTGTTCCAGAACAGCCGACCTTCATGTCTTAAAATAACAACGGTTGTTATTGTTGTAGGATGTAGAAAATAATTCACTGAAGAAAAACAATGAAATTTGCCAGTGATCCCAAACTTTTGTGCGGTAGTGTATATATACAGGAATTACAATTTAGTGTAGTGACTGATCAGGGCTACTTTCAACAACACGTTAAATTCGGTGTTATGCTCGTGATCTATTGTAAGTCCCGGCCTTAAAGCACAATGCAGAGAAACCTGTTTAACTCCTTGGTACTTTTGATTATCTAACCAAAAAAGAAAGCAACTCCTGTGGATCTCACGCTGTTAGAGGAAACAGCAGTTCGGTAGACATGATGAAGCAGGAGATATGGACTTTGGTGCTGCTTTGGTTAATACCACTAACCACCGGAGAAGGTAGACTTTATTATTATTATTATTATTATTATTATTATTATTATCTTTATTACTATTATCTTTATTTACATCTGGACAAACAACACGGCTGTAACACATGCTGCTTTAACAAATTGGGTAAACTTGCATTAAAAGATGTAAACATGGAAAGTATAAAGCCTCCAATTAAACTGCTCGTACCTGCTACATCACCCCCTTTAAAACTTCTCATTATTAGACTGATGATTCATTTACATCCTTCATTCACACAGACATCACAGTGACCTGCTTTTTCTTCAGTGACTGTGTGCTTCCCTGCACATCCACTTATCACCGCTTCATCCAGTGGTCCAAATCCAGTAAAGCAGTCCATACTTTTGAAAGTGATAAAGATCACCTGGAAAATCAGGATGAACGGACATCTCTATTCACAGATCAGATCTCTCAGGGAAATGTCTCGCTGCTGATTAAAAGGGTCAGGGTGGAAGACGAGGGGATTTACACTTGCTACACCTCATCTGACTTGAAGGACCAGGAAAACATTGTGCGGCTGA
Organism: Clarias gariepinus; assembly: GCF_024256425.1. NCBI lineage: Eukaryota > Metazoa > Chordata > Actinopteri > Siluriformes > Clariidae > Clarias > Clarias gariepinus. The sequence goes on along the minus strand of NC_071125.1, from coordinate 24,181,714 downwards.
ATGTGAAGGGTGAGTCTCAGACCGATGAATTAGTCAAACATGCAGAGCAGAAATGTTTTTGATTAAAAAAATTAATACAGGAGACTCGCTTGTTTCTTTTTTGACACCTTTAAAGCCTGTCCAACAAAGCTTCCACTCAAGAGTCTACACACAGTACTATATCAATCACAAAACAGGGGTAGCTCAGTGGTTACGGTGTTGGACAACAGTTCAGAAGGCCCCAGGTTCAAAGCCCACGGCCGCCAAGTTGCTACTGTTGGGCCCTTGAGCAAAGCTCTTCACACTCAACTGCTTAGGTGTATAATGAGATAAAAATGTAAGTGTACAAATGAATCGAGAACAATCATACTTCTTAAAATCGTTTCTAGTTCTGTAGCAAGCATAGTGTCATATTAATTAGTTTAAAGCTCCACTCGTCCAAGGCCTATGTACTGGGCATCACTCATTTCAGTGGCATAAACAGTTTAATAAATATGATACAGATTCATTTGTTCAGTATGTCGGCAACTTTAACTAAGGGTCAATATGAAGACGTGTGTGGTGCCCATGGTTTTTTTTTTTTGTTTTTTTTGTTAAATAAAACTCTGGGCAGGGGTAGATCAGTGGTTAAGGTAAGGGCCAGACTCGAACCCCAGCACCACCAAATTACCACTGCTGGGCCCTTGAGCAAGGTCCTTACCCGTCAACTGTACAATGAGATTATAAAAACATAAGTCACTCTGGATAAGGGCATCTTTAAAATGCTGTGGAGGAACAGGTAACCTGATTCAGTGCAGGGATCTACAGAAGGTTCACTTGTCAGGATGCAAGCTTGTCCTTTCCTTTCTGTCTTTTCCATAACCGCTTTGTTTTTCTCCTTTTCTTTCAGCATTGATTCATAAAGTGGATATAAAGCTTTCAAATGATAAAGTCACCTGCGACATTAGAGAAGTTTACCCAGAACCAATCGTGTCTTGGTATGAAAATGGTACTTTACAACTAAATTTTACAAATGAGACGCAGAACGATACACAGGGACTCTTCTCACTGACGAGCAACTTCAGTTACAGCAAAGATGTACCAACCAAAACATACAGAAATAGGTTTATAAAGCTGAAAACCATAGTCACCTGCTCCTTCAGCTTCAAGGACAAGAGCCAGAATTACAGCGCTACCCTGAGTCAAGGTGAACATCTCACACACACACACACACACACACACACACACACACACACACACACACACACACATCTTCTAACACTCACATAACCAACATTTCATCTTTAACCATGTGTTATAAATACTGTAGACTCACTGGCAACATTATTAGGTACAGTAAACCTGTTCAACTACTCATTAGCGCAAATATCTAATCAGCCAATCATATGGCAGCAACTCAACACATTTTCTGGGTGTAGCATGGTTGTTGGTGCCAGACGTGCTAGCCTGAGAATTTCCTGGGTTGATGCCAGAGGTCGGAGGTCAGAGGAGAACAGCCAGACTGGTTCGAGCTGATAGAAAGGCAACAGGAATTCAAATAACATCTCGTTACACCCAAGGTGTCCTGAAGAACATCTCTGAATGCATAACACGTCAAACCCTGAAGGAGATGGGCTACAGGAGCAGAAGACCACACACCAGATGCTTCTCCCGTCAACTAAGACACTGAGGCTGCAGGTCACATGGGCTTTAAAATCAGGCAATAGATGAGTAGAAAAACGTTGCCTGGTCTGATGAGTCTGGATTTCTGCTGTGACAGTCGGACCTGTAGGCTCAGAAGTTGGCGGAAACAACATGAGAATAAATGCAAGATGAAAGCATGGATCCATCCAGCCTTGTATGAGCGGTTCAGGATGGTGGTGGTGTAATGGTATGGAGGAAATTTTCTTGCCACACTTTAGACCCCAATGGAGCTTGGTTTAAATGCCACAGCCTACTTGAGTGTTGCTGCTGACCGTGTCCATCCTTTTATCAACACAAGATAACGCACCATGTCATAAAATCATCTCAAACTGGTTTGAGGTCACTGCACTCACACGGCCTCCACAGTCACCAGAACCCACTCCAATAGAGCACCTTTGGGACACGGTGGAACGGGAGAGTCGCTTGCCAACAAATCTCCAGCGACTTTGTGATGACATCATGTCAATATTGTCGGAAATTTTTAAAGAATGTTTCCAGCACCCTGTTGAATCTCTGCCATGATCCATGTACCGACCCAGTATTAGCAACGTGTACCTTATGAAGTGCAGGTGAGTGTAGAATACTGTACAAAAAGCTAGTAGTGTTAACAAAACTTTTCTAATTTTTGCAGAAATGGTTGACATTTATTCAGGAGACGACGCTAAAATTCGCTGTCCTGTCTCTCGGGGAGACACTGAAATCATCACCCTGAGATTTGGAAACTCTTCTACCATCCTGGAGTCACAGCAAACTAACATCACGGTGCAGTGGAGGGGAACAGACGTCCACCTCGGACATGACGGGAACGTCACGCTCCACAACCTGGACATGGACAATCATACCGGAAACTACACGTGTGAGAGATCGACTGCACTGTCCAAGATTATAGTGCACACCACAGTACACATCATACCAGGTGATGCTCTAAATATCTGGTGAATATTTTTTTATAATAAAGGATTAACTAAAATGTTTAATTTCTGCTTGTAGATATCCACAAAAACACCATCACCGAATCTTATAGTGTCGCTATTGCTGGCATGTCCTTCCTGTCTCTTCTAATCTACTGTTTGTGCGCAAGAAACGGTAAGGTCACTTCATGGTCACGTGTAATGTCTATGATGCAGTAGGTGATATTTATAAATTATGTCTAAAAAAGTGTACATAAAGTTCAATCGCAGTGCTTTCTGCCTCTCAGCTGGAAGGTTGTTGATTAACAGAGGTGTTTACAAATCTTCATGGTTTGATTGTATCTCTCATGATCTCTTTACAGAACATAAGAGAAGAAGTGGAAAGATCTCCAGAGAAAACAAAAAAATAGAGACGGAGCTGGAACCTCTCTCAAGGGAAAGCCATAGCAGTGACACATATTCGTCCAACGGCAGCGTCAATGTAGAATGATCTCAGGCGAATGATTTTATCTCTATGGCGACGCCAGTGAAGTCGGGATGTTTATCCAAGCAAAGCTGGGTAGATGGAAGGACAAAAAAGAAGCTTTTATTTGTAAAATATTAATTTATTTGTAAGATAGACGTTACACAGAAAGACTTCCCGTCACACGTGCCAGATTGTTGGGAAGCTGGGGTCAGAGTGCAGGGTCGGCCATGACACAGCGCCCCTGGAGGAGAGAGCAACAGCTCCTTGAACCTTGGACTTGAACCCCTAGCAAACCTAATATTAGGCGCGTTCAAGGCAAACTGGGACTGAAATTTCTAGTAAGCAAAGCAGTAAAAGTGATTGACTTTTACAGAAGACTTACTGATGTAGAGTACAGTGATGAGACTCTTAGCTGCAGGGAAACATTTAAATTAAGGCCAGTGTTTCAGATGTGAAGCGGACAGGTGTACTGAGAAAACTTTCTAACTTGATGGTGTCCAAGCACTGGTGAAACACTGGGATAAGTGCATTAGAACTCAAGTCATTCTTACTCTTAGAACTCAATCAAAAGTCCCAAAAGTCCTCCTGAAACGTTATCAGGTCAGACTGTTCCTCTACTGAGAACTGTGAAGGCAGACTGTTACTCACTCAGTCAGCTAAAGACAGGTGAGAGCTCTGCGCGGACGTCAGAGACACGACAAACCCTACAGTTAATACAGAATGAAGTCTGGATTTCTGGAGTCGCTACTTTCTGTTTTTATTACTTTAGATCAAGTTAAATTATTTGTTAGCTATATTTATTGAGACTTATTGTAAGTTGTATACCGCACAAAAAAATAAAGAATAAATCGTTAGCCATTGCTGTTAAAACTTGTGTACATTTTGTCATGATAAATCATATTTACCCCAAATATTAATAAATGTACAGTATTGTTGCTCTGTATTTCTGTTTAATTTGTCAATTTATATGGCTGTGTTTTGGAATTTCCTGAATGTTTTAGATATTTTAATCAGCATTTTGAAAAAGTGGTTAGTGAGATAACCTGGAGCCCGCGGTCACCCAAACAATCACACTTTATAACTGTAGTGAGCAGAAAAAGCATCTCAGACAGCTCAACACATCACCTGGTGATTTCCTGTTTAGTCCAGGCTGTGACATCTGTTCTTCACTGAAAGGAGAGGAACCTTATGTGAACTTCTACTGTTGTAACTCAACCACCTGAAGGTTTAAAGTCTTGTGCATACTGCGATGCTTTTCTGCTCACAGTGTGATCATCTGAGTTACTATAAGCCTCCTGTTCTGAAGTTTCTTTGAGGTTTCTGGAATAATGAATCAACTAAGATAACTGATGTTTGACATCAGGTTAACTGAAGCTTTTGACCTACAATGGAACCTTGGATTACGAGCATAATTCGTTCTGGAAGCGGGCTTGTAAATACAAATTCAAAATTTCCCCATAAGAAATAATGGAAACTCAAATTATTCGTTCCACAGCCCCCCAAAAAAAAATAGTAATAATAATAATTAACACAAAATATTAAATTCAATTCAATTCATTTTAATTTTATTTATATAGCGCTTTTAACAATGGTCATTGTCTCAAAGCAGCTTCACAAAAAATTAAAGAATACTTTTGTTTTTTTTTAGAAAAGAAAAGAAAAGAAAATATTTGGAAGTGTGTATGTGTGAGAAAAATGTGTCTAGATAATAATGAGATGAACGAATGATGAATGAAATGTTTTTGATTAGCAAGCCAAGGGTGACGGCGACGGTGGCAAGGAAAAACTCCCTGAGATGGTAATAGGAAGAAACCTAGAGAGGAACCAGACTCAACAGGGAACCCATCCTCATCTGGGTGATAACAGATAGAAATAACATCATGTGTGTTGTGCAGGTGAAAGTTCAATATAACAGAAGTTATTTAAATTAACATGAAGTCCAGTTCAGCACAGGGAGTCAGTAGGTGCAGAGGGCAGATGGGGTCTGGATCACTGGGAGCACAGGAGCAGGATGTGTAGCTCCAACCATCATAAAGCAGAATCCAGCTGGAGCTGGTCTTTCTCTGGATGCCTTAGAAACCTCGCAGGGTTGGCCTTGGTCTACTAAAGCTGGCACAATCTCTAGATGCCTCGGGATGGGTAGAAAAATACAGAAAAAAATACAGTAAATATTAAGTAAAAATAAAACAAATCAACTTGCACTTTACCTAAAAAAAAAAAAGTAAACATAAATCCCGACAGATAAGTGTTTCCGTTTGTGCGCACAGGCGCCGTGTGTGTGTGTGTGTGTGTGTGTGTGTGTGTGTGAATCTAAAGTAAGCTCCCCTCTCCCCCTTCTCGTCCTACACAGTTACCCTTCCTCCACTCTTTTCACACACGCACGCACACAACAGAAACACTGTTTTATCGGAAAAATAAACAAGAAATCTCTCTAATGACACTTGATTGAGCGACACACTCAATCAAGGGTTTGTGTGTGTCAAAGATCAGGCTGAGCCTTGAGCAGAGAGAGAAAATGGATTTTTAACCTCTCTTATGAGACTCACTTATGCTTTACACACACGCTGTACACACACACACATATACAGACATTTTTATCTCATTACACATCTGAGCAGTTGAGGGTTAAGGGCCGCGCTCAAGGGCCCAACAGTGGCAACTTGGTGGTTGTGGGGTTTGAACCTGGGATCTTCCGAACCGTAGTCCAATGCCTTAACCACTGAGCTACCCCCGGCCAGTACACGTGTGTACACAGTACACAGTACACGTGTGCACGGATGTTGATTATACCAATAAGAGACGCGCACTAAGACCCAGCAGGGGAGACGATTACCCACAACTTCGCAGCACAAGGAAGAGAAAAACCGTTGGCTCATTTGTGATCACGTGACACTCGGCATCAAAACAAGATGCGCATGTGTGATACATAATACTCGGTACTTGTAAACCAAGACTTGTTCGTTTTTCGAGTCAAAATTTATTAAAAATATTTGCTCGTCTTGTGGAACACTCGCAAACCCAGTTACTTGCACTCCGAGGTTTCACTGTTTATAAAGGAACAGGTGATTCTATTAAAGTGGAAGTTTGACGTATGATAAAATAAAACAGAGAAAAAAGTATTTAAATTGAATTTACTGTAGTGCAGTGATTGATCAAAGCTGGTTTCAGCACCACAATAAAGTTAAAGAATTAAAACAATCTCCACCTGGCTAATCAATGCCCAACCTTAGTCCCGGTTTCAAGTTCAAAGCAGTAAAACCAGTCAAGCACCTTAGGTATGTGGAAGTGACTCGATTTAAAAAAGAAAGCAGCTCATTAATCTCACACTTTCAAAAGGAAACAGAACTTCACTTCACATTATGAAGCGAGCAATTTGGATTTTTGTGCTGTTTTGGTCAATACCACCGACCGCTGCAGGAGGTGAGTAGAAACTTTAACTTTATTATAATAAACTAAACAGCTGGTGAAAATCAAAACAGCTGTTTCTGTGTCAGGATCTGAGCTTTAGGTTAAACAGCTCATAAACTTTGAGATCCATAAACTATTAAAGAAAAACAAAGACTTGGATGTTGTATTATGGTCGATAAACAGCTGTGACAAGAAAAAAATATATAATAATCCGTGCTGGAGAATAAAACTGGAAGTGTTATTAAAAAGTACTGACACAACATCTGGATTATTGTGGATTAAAGTCTAAAGGTTAGATGTGAAACGTTTCTTTTCTTTAAAAAAATGATTTACATTTTATTATATATAAAATAAAGCAGATTCACTGAAAAGTAAAATCTGAGTTGAAAATTAAGTAACCTTTGAAATCAGCAACAAAATCATAAACCAGAGAGTTTGACCAAAAAAAAAGTATATAAACACAGTCAGCTTTATTCAAAAATAAAGTGAAAAGTTAAGTTTAAGATTTAATTTAAAAGATGTTTTGTCTGACATGGCCTTAGACTTGGCCCTGGTTTCGTTCATGCCATTGAGCTTGCCTTTCTGCATTCCAGTCACTTTCTTTATTTAGAATAAGATTAAGACGTGTACATCTGACTAACTTGTGTTTAATTCACACAGACGTCACAGTGACCTGCATCTTGACCAGCGACTGCATCCTGCCCTGTAGATCCTCTTACCATGACATCATCCACTGGTACAAAGAAGGAAAAAACGACCCCGTCCATACCTTCTATGATAACGCAGATCACCTGCAGTACCAGGATGCAGAGTTTAAAGGAAGAACGTCTCTGTTTAATGATCAGATTTCTTATGGAAACATCTCACTGCTGCTGAGGACCATAAACTTTAAAGACGAGGGCAGATACAAGTGTTACACCGCAACAGACTCTCAGAACATGGAGCAGTTTGTCTCACTAAAGGTCCAAGGTGAGGAAAATAATTAAACAGTGACATACTTTTAATTCAATAAAGTTACATTTAACTACATTTACAGTTATTTCATGTGATAATAATATTGTAGCAGCTTTAAAGTCATTTAGAAACGTCTAAATGTTTCTAGTCGTCTTTTTATTTCCTACATCCATTCTTTCTTCCTTTTAATTTCTTATCTTTATTTTCAAGAACAACTTTTTTTTACTTTCTTGTTCATTTCCTTCCACTTTTGTCAATATTACAGTTTTCCTTTTCCTTCCATCCTAGTTTTCTTTTGTTTAAGCCTAAACACCTTCCAGTAGTTTTCATTTGTATTTTTGTTTTAGTGCCCATTAAATCAGTGGATCTACAATTGACAAGTGAAGGAATTTCCTGCAGCACAAAAGACGTTTACCCAAAACCACAAATCTCCTGGTACCAAGACGGCAGCAAACTGGATAACATTAAGGTGAACCCGATGGAAGATGAAGAGCATCTGTTCTCAGGGAGCAGTGTTTTCTCTCAAACTGTCAAAGAAAACACCACATACACCTGCTCCGTCAGCCTCGGGGATGAGAGTCAGAGTTACACCGCCAGCCTGAGAAAAGGTGAACACCTCATCAAATACCTCATACACTATCATACACCTCATAATGACCCAACAACTCAGCAAACCCCTTCATCAAACCTCAAACACCTGATCCAACACCTCATCATTACTGCAAAAAACATCTCAATAACTTATTTCCATCAACCAACACCTGAACCAGCAACCCACCCAACACCTCATCATACCCTCCATCAAACACCTTATTAAACACCTCATTAAACAACTCATCACACAGACAAACATATTATAATTAATATTTAAAAATATTAGTTTTATATTCTTTAACAATCCTTTTCTTATTTTTCAGAGAATGTTTTCTTCTCTTTAGGACGGGATCCCACTCTTCACTGTCCTGTCTCTCAAGGAAACAATGAAAATAACACCATCACCCTGAGGTTTGGTGAGTCCTCTACCGTTCTGAGGGAGAGAGGCAGCACAGGGCAGTTGAGGGGTAAAAAAGTAAACCGCTCTGGTGACGGGACCGTCACAATCCACAGCCTGGAGGATTCAGGAACCTACACATGTGAGAGGGTGACTGCACGATCCAAACAGCTGGTGATCACCTCAGTGCAAATTCAATCAGGTGAAGCTCTTCTCCATTTCCCTTCACTAATGACAACAAAATACAAGAATATAACTATCTATGAACAAGTGGCATTTAAATTTTTTTACATTAATAAAATCAAATATAAATTATTCTCCACAGCTAACCACCAAATTAGTGAAGGTGGGAAAACTGCTGCAATTGTCATCAGTGTCATCGTTGTCATTAGTGTCATCGGTATCATAGCTGGTGTAGTCTGGGGAAGAAGAAAAAACAAAACGGTGAGCTCACTTCCTTTCTGGATGATTAATGAAAGAATAGCTATAATACAGTGTAAAATTATTTACTAAAGTAAAAACTCTCCTGACAAGAAAAATAAATCTGCTCAGCAAATCACACACTTTCGAACATCAGTGCACTTTTCATTAAAATTATTAAGAAATTAAAGTTGCATTGCCTGACGGAAAAAAAGGAAATACTTTTAGTATAAATTAGTATTTCCAGTTATTTTAAAAATCCTTAGTTGTCCTTTTTTTTTTTTTTGCTTGATAAAGGACTATTATATGCCCCTTTTCAATAATAACTTTTTATATACATTTATATACATTTTATGATTACTTATTATAAACACAAAAAGGCCAATGAGATTTATTGCTTGTGTTAATGTTATCTAGAGTTTTCTCTATCATTGGACATTAATAGTCATGGACTGTGTTCTAATTTTTTACACACAGAGGAAAATGCACAAGTCAACAGGTATTGAGAGCAATAATTCAAGTGACAAAAGACAGTCAATTGCTTCCCAGGAGAAAGAAAAAGGCAGTGACAATCATTCAAGTCAAGCTATGAATGATGATGATGAAACTCACAAAACTGAACCCCTTTTGAAGGCCTGTTCCTTGAAAATCGATGATAACTTGTCGCCAACTTGTGTAAGAGATGCATCTGTGTGAACTGTACACACAATCATTCACCAACACCACTTGCATGTTAAACTCGACTGGTATTTATTGCCACGTCCCCCAGACAGTCCTGACCCTGCTCCAGGACATTTCCACAAAAGCCATTAAAGGAGTTCCTGGGAGGCCAGTGTTTCAGATATATATCTCATAATGACTCCTGGGAAGTTATCAGGTCAGACTTCTCCAAACAGACTCTGTTACTTTTACATTTTACTGTTACGTATTTGTTATTTTTATTTATTTACTTTGTGCGTACATATTGTCATTTTAATTTCCACAAATGTTAATAAGTGTAATGTTCACAAACTTTGTATTTGTATTTGCACTGGAATTTCACTCAGGTAAAAGGAAGGAAAACAGACATTTATATGAAGGAAAACAGGAATTTACATGAACATTGTGCTTTATACAATAAGAAAAATATTTTTTGATCCCAAGCAGATGTTGTAAGTTTCTCCACTTACAAAGAAATGAAAGGTCTATAATTTTTGTTATAGGTTTATTGTAAAGATAGAACATCCAGAAAAAGCACATGATACAAAGATTATAAATTAATTTGCATTTTAACGAGAAAAATAAGTATTTGATCCCCAAGTACAATAAAACATAACTTAGTATTTGGTGGAGAAACCCTTGTTGGGAATTACAGAGACAAGACCTTTCTTGCAGTTTTGCACTCGGGAGGGATTATCCTTTACGATATTCTCTAAATCTTTCAGGATTCTTGCCTATCGATTGGCAACTCGTAGTTTTAGCTCCCTCCATACATTTTCTATAGGACTAACATCTGGGGACTCACTAGGACACTCCATTTCCACCTCTGTGCTTGACTGTAGGGACGGTGTTCTTAGGCTCACAGTTAGCATTTCACTTCCTCCAAAAACAGCGAGTTGAGTCGATGCCAAAGAGCTCAATTTTCATCTCATCTGACCACAGCACTTTCTCCAATTCCTTCTCTGTTGATTGGCAACCTTTAGATGGGCCTGTGCATGTGCCTTCCTGAGCAAAGAGACCTTGCAGCGCTGAATGATTTCAGTCCACAGTGGCATGTTGTGTTACCAATGATTTGTTTGGTTACTGTGGATCCAACTGCCTTGAGATCATTCACGAGCTTGTCCCGTGTAGTTCTGGGCTGATCCCTCACTTTTCTCATGACCATCCTTTTCCATGAGGTGAAATCTTGCATGGAGCTCCAGACCGAGGGTGATTGATGGTTATTTTGCATTTGTTTCATTTGCGAATAATCATTCCAACAGTTCTCTACCAAGCTCTAGCTGATAGTCTTGTAACCCATTCCAGCCTTGTGCAGTCTAGTCCCTGATGTCCCCTTTGATCTTGCCCATGGTGGGTGGTGAGGTCTAAATGAAATGTGGAGATTCTGTGGACAGGTGGCTTTTATGCACATTACGAGTTGTCGTTAGGGGTCTGTCTTAAATAAATCTGTGTACCACATAAGCACATAACCCGTCCCGGCACAAGAAGCAGTGCCAGTCTGTGGGGTTGTGAGGCCCTAGGCTAGGTTATGAAAACTGGGCCCATTGGTGTAAATAATTAAATATTAAAATATCACACACATATCTGTATGAGCAAACTGTACCACAATAAAACTGTGAATGCAAAATTGATGAGAAACAGATTCTGGTCTGTTAAGCCATGGGCTCTCCATCTCCGAATCTGATTTATATTTCTGTAGATGTTCTTTTTTGTTTACATGGTGAACTAGTTGCCACCCTAAAGACATGCACATTTAAGTTCAGTCTTAAATTCAGCAGGTGTACATAACCCTACCTTGTCCAGACATTAACTACACATTTAGCCTGTACGCTTCTCCACTCTACAACCTTAAAAACCCTAATCATATGTGACACAAGTCTGTCTGAGATCAACAGAATCACTGCATTTATTAAAACTAAGTACTGATACTATAGCAATAAATCACACATTATGTATAACAGAACATGTACCAGTACCTTTAGTTTGAGCTTGCTTTTCTTCCTCTGCTTTTCTCCTCTTCTTTTTTTCGGCTCCAGAAAGATACCATCTGGTTGCCATGTCATTTAAAATTAAATAGCATCAATCTGCATCGCATAGATTCGAAATTGCACTGCAACGAGACAGACGACATTATGAGAGGCAATACACTAATCGGTTAAATCCATATTACCACAGAGATTAAAATATCAGGAACTTTATTTTTAACAGCTCCTTTTTTGGCATGCAACATTTTGACTTTCTATCAAATGTGAGAAATTTTAAGAGATATAGTGGAATCCATGTACACAAATACTATAATTATTACAGCACTTCAGTTCTCCCAATATATGGCAAGCAGTGTTTAGCAAATTAGTATGTGGTGCTTCTGTGTATGTTTCAAATCTTTTATGCTTTTATTTATACTGTTGTTTTGAATTTATTATCATTTTCAGCAATTTGTCATGCTTTAATTTGATAAAGCTATTCTTTTTATTTAATATGGTGAGTAATGTTTGTTTCTCACCGTTGTTGTGAATTGTATCATGTTTAATGGGTCCATGTGTTGTGATTATAACAATATGTTTATGTATTCACGTTCTATTGTGGTGAGAAGAAAATGCTTTTAATAATGTGCGCGGGCCCTAGTCGACCACATGTATTGCCTGTTGGAGGGGCAGGAACTTTTCTGGATTTTGAATTGATATTCTGTGTCTATCCTTCAAAATAAACTTAACTTAACTTTACACATGTTCACACATGATAGTCTGTAGAGTTTAAACAGAATGGTGCACTAGATTGGCTGACTGGATAACTACATGAAGTTACAGGTGATGACTGTTAAAGTGTGACGTAAGATAGAATAAAATAATACATTTAATTTGGTGAAGTGATTGATCAACGCTGGGTTCAGCACCACAATAAACGCACTGTTCATTGTTTATGTGAATGAGTTTCCGGATTTTTCTTTTATCTCACAACAAATGTAAAGGAACAAAACAGATTTTTTTTCAACAAGGTTATCTCCAGCTTGGTTAATCAATGATATGCACTCAACTTTAGTCCCGGCTTCAAAGTACAACCTGTTAAACAACTTTGAAGACAACTTTGTGTCTTGAACTTCACTTACCTTAATAAAATAAAGCAACTCATTAATGTTACACTTTTAATGAAAACACCACTTTTTCACATTATGAAGCAAACGATTTGGATTTTTATGCTGTTTTGGTCAATACCACTGACCACTGCAAGAGGTGAGTAGGAGCTTTAACTTTATTATAATAGACTAAACAGCTGGGGAAAAACTGAACAGCTCTTTCTGTGTCAGGATCTGAACCCGTATTCACAAAGCTTCTAAAGTCTAAAAGTTTCTCCTAGTGATGAAATTCTTGGAATTATGACAGTTCTTAGAATTTCCCTTAAATTTAGGACTAAATCTTAGTAAAGATAAAAATGATTCATGAAACATCTTAGCTCTAAAAACAGCTAAACAGGTAAAAATTGTTTAGAGTAGAAAGAAGGACTTGATGGTGAAAAAATGGTGGAAAGAAGAAATATTCTCACTGAACTTAAAGCTAAAAGTAAACACTGCTCTTCTGTCCAATTAGGTTTTCTTGTTGTTTTACTTTCATCTCCCTTGGATATGGTTCTCTACATACTATCCAAAAGTGCAACTTAAACAGACCGTCTTGTAATCATGTAAACTGGTAAAAGCTGAGACGTTTTGCTCCCATCAATCTGAAATAGATTAGAAGTAATAAATCAGTATGGTGAATAATTGTAAGAACTTAAGTATAATAACTACTGTGTCCCTTAATTGGTTAGACACATTTTCAACATTTGGCTGTTTTAATTATCTTTAAGATGTTTAGCCTATAACAGACACTTTGGATAAAGTAGCCTGTAGTCATGATTATACAATTTCTTTATATACAAACATGATTTCACTGTCTGTTCTATTATCATATACAGTGGAACCTCGGATTACGAGCATAATTCGTTCCGGAAGCGGGCTCATGTTCCAAAACACTCGTAAATCAAAGCAAATTTTCCCATATGAAATAATATTATTCGTTCCACAACCCCTCCCCCCTAAAAAATACATAAAAATAATTAACACAAAATATAAAGTAAAAATAAAACAAATTAACCTGCATGTTACCTTAAAAAAAGTAAAAATAAATCCCAACCAATAAGTGTTTCCATTTATGCGCACAGGCACTGTGTGTGTGTGTGTGTGTGTGTGTGTTTTTCTCTCTCCTGCGCTGCTGAGTGTGTGTTATGTGTGTGCGCAAGCGTAATTTGACACCGTGCCGGTTGTGTGAGAGTGAAGCACCCCCTCTCTGTTTTACACACACACACACACACACACACACACACAAACACATTAAAGGTGAAAGAGAGAAAGCGAGAGAGAGAGAGAGAGAGAGAGAGTGTGTGAACTGGCACGATGTCAAATTATGCTCGCGCACACACATAACACACACACTCAAAAACTGACACACACTAACGACCAGAGTGTGTGCGGCACTCTGCAGCGCAAGAGAAAGGAAAACACACACACATAACACACACTTAAACACTTACACACAGTAAAGGCGAGAAAGAGAGCGTGTGTGTTTGTGTTTGAACAGGCGCCGTGTCAAATTAAAACACGCACACACAACACACACACTGCAGCGCAAGAGAAAAAAACACACACACTTAAACACTGACACACAGTAAAGGCGAGAGAGCGCGTGTGTCAAATTATGCGCGCACACACATAACACACACACTCTGCAGCGCAAGAAAGAAACACACACACACACACGGATTGATTATACCAGTAAGAGACGAGCACTAAGACCCAGCAGGGGAGATGATTTCCCCGCAGCGCCAGAGAGAGAAAAACCATTGGCTTAGTTGTGATGACGCGACGCTCGGTGTCAAAACAAGAAGCGCATGCGTTATACATGATACTCGCTGCTTGTAAACCACGACAACGCTCGTTTTTTAAGTTCAAATTTATTAAAAATCTTTGCTCGTCTACCGGAACACTCGTAAACCGCGTTACTCGTAATCCGAGGTTCCACTGTATTCTATTTTCACAAAGAGCGCATTTAAAGACCTCAGAGGTCAGAGGTTATTTATCAACTAATCACAGTCCTTGAACTGCTGCATCATCCCTAGCAAAAGGTTCGACCACACCTCCTCATTAAGATAAAGGTTTTTGTACTTTCCTCATTAAGAGTTGCTCTAAATCAACTCTAATAAAATAAATGCTCTAAATAAAAACTTTCCTAAATCACTTTTAGTCTAGGACTCCCAGCTAGGACTTTACGCTAAGATAGGAGCTCTCTGAGAGAATTCTAAGAAGCTTTGTGAATACGGGCCCTGAGCTTTAGGTTAAACAGCTCATACTGTAAACTGAGCCCTGTTAACTATTAAAGAAAAACAAAGACTTTGATGTTGTATTATGGTCAATAAACAGCTGTGAAAAGGCAAAAAAAGTTATAATCTGTGCTGGAGAATAAAACTACTGACAAAGTCTGGTTTATTGCAGATTACAGTCTAAAGGTTACATATGAAATAGTTCAATACCAGATTTTATACTTTTTCTGTACTATATTTTCTTTCCTAAAGAAAGTAATTTAAAAGTTATATAAATAAGCAAGTTTAGTGATTTTTACCTGAATAAAAAATTAACTGGCCTCTGAAATTAGTGAGCATATGATTAAACAGAGGCTCGTTTAAAATTTAAAAAAGTGAAATTATTCAAAAATAATAAAGGTGACACATTTCAAGTCAAGTCAAGTTGAAAGTGTTTTTCTGAGAAAACCTTTGGCCTTGGTGTTAAACGAAGCCCCTGCAGCAAAGTTAGCATTTCCCAGCGTTCATTCTTATAATCATTAGTTACGTCCCTCACATTCATGTTTAATTCACACAGACGTCACCTGCATCTTGACCAGCGACTGCGTGCTGCCCTGTAGATCCTCTTACCATGACATCATTCACTGGTACAAAGAAGGAAAAAACGACCCCGTCCATACCTTTTATGATAACGCAGATCACCTGCAGTACCAGGATGCCGAGTTTAAAGGAAGAACGTCTCTGTTTAATGATCAGATTTCTCATGGAAACATCTCACTGCTGCTGAGGACCATAAACTTTAAAGACGAGGGCAGATACAAGTGTTACACCGCAACAGACTCTCAGAACATGGAGCAGTTTGTCTCACTAAAGGTCCAAGGTGAGGAAAATAATTAAACAGTGACATACTTTTAATTCAATAGAGTTACATTTAACTACATTTACAGTTATTTCATGTGATAATAATATTGTAGCAGCTTTAAAGTCATTTAGATCATCATCGTTCTCTTACATTTCCTCTACCCTTTTCTAGTCGTCTTTTTATTTCCTACATCCATTCTTTCTTCCTTTTAATTTCTTATCTTTATTTTCAAAAACAACTTTTTTTTTACTTTCTTGTTCATTTCCTTCCACTTTTGTCAATATTACAGTTTTCCTTTTCCTTCCATCCTAGTTTTCTTTTGTTTAAGCCCAAACACCTTCCAGTAGTTTTCATTTGTATTTATTTTTTAGTGCCCATTAAATCAGTGGATCTACAATTGACAAGTGAAGGAATTTCCTGCAGCACAAAAGACGTTTACCCAGAACCACAAATCTCCTGGTACCAAGACGGCAGCAAACTGGGTAACATTAAGGTGAACACGATGAAAGATAAAGAGCATCTGTTCTCAGGGAGCAGTGTTTTCTCTCAAACTGTCAAAGAAAACACCACATACACCTGCTCCGTCAGCCTCGGGGATGAGAGTCAGAGTTACACTGCCAGCCTGAGAAAAGGTGAACACCTCATCAAACACCATCACACCTCATCACAACACACCTCATCAGTACACCTAAACAAACACCTCCCCAATAACCCACAATACACCTCAAGTCTGACTTACAGACCCATTCAACACTTCACCTACCAACTCATGAAACCTTTATCATACACCCCTTGATTCATCTCAACCAACACCTAAACAAGCGCACAATCCAATACTTGATCTAACAGGTATGCAGTACATCTCAAAAAAAAATCGCATATCATGAAAAAGGTAATTCAATAAGTACGGTTTGCAGCTCTTAAAAATCAAAAATCTAATCTCTAAAAGCATTTACACAACAGAAATGTCCAAGCTCTGATTTCATGTACTCTATCATCTTCTTTGTCTTTTG